>NW_010406398.1:0-5149 GCF_000710305.1 Buceros rhinoceros silvestris | reverse complement strand
CCCCCAGCACTCAGGGACATTTCTATACCTGTTGTTTCTTTATGGTTGTTTTACCTCTGGATTCTCATAATCCGAAGCCAATGCATTTCGGTAGTTTTTCCTGGGAGAGGAATTAATGGCCAGAGGACAGCTGACGCATTTAGGCAATACGAAGGCTTTTGTGTATGTGACTAATGGTTTGCAGAATGATGGGTGTGTTCAGACTATTTTCTGTTCATGGTCTGAATGTCATCTCAAATGTACGGAATGAAAAATCTGAGCTGTAGTATACTTGCATTGAGTGTATACAGGTATAACACTGAACATATATAGTCAGATAGATACACATGCATGTATATGTACATGCAGCATGTTATCTATACGAATAGCTTTAGGGAATTCACTGAATATACAAAAGGTGAACTAACTTTTGTGCTAGGTTGTGCTAAGGTTCTGCTAGGAGCTGCAGCTCAGAAGGGTTGTTTACACCGCTGTGAAACTGCCAACACAGCATTTTACTTCAAGGAAGAGATTTATTTCCCACAAAGAAGTTTGTAAGCAATGAGACAAAATATGAAAAAGCACTAGAAAGGTGCATATTTTGTTCTGTAGTTTCACAAAATAGCATGGCAAGAGGTTTTTCATGGCAAGCAACAGTAAAGAACTTACTTAAAAAGCTCACACCATGACTGATGAAATGTAACATTTCTGGTTCCAAATGAATGCTTCCCAAATAAGAGAAATATAGCATTAGAGAGGAAAAAGCAATGGAATAATATGAGGATGGAGAAAAGAGACTGGTATTGTTAAGCTAACATCAAACGTGCATGTTTTCTATTCTCTTTAATTGCATAAGCCAGTGTCAAAAACTTAAGTAATGAAAACCATGAAAAATTTCAGTAATGTGCTCTGTATCTGAATCAGTGTAACTTGCACTGTGGCTGTCCCAGGATTACTTCATGTTTCTTCATTAATAGAGATATTATGAGCAGCAGTGAGGAGCATTGAATGTGAAACGGCTCTCTTGCCTCTGGGATACGTGGGGATGGGGTGGTAGTGTCAGCCCACGACTTCTACTGCCATGGCACTACCTGAGTTCTGCTATGATTAACATCAGTCAGTGCTTTATCCCTTTCACAGTATAGCCAGGGACTTCTGTGAAATCACTTAGCTGCCAGTAAAAGGGTAATTTAATGATGGGTCAGTTTAGCCTCGCAATGGAGCACCACTGGCTGGTGGTCTCAGGGGAAAGGCTGCTTCCTGAGCACAGGAAAGCTGACTAAGGCTTCAACCCTGCCTACATCAGTGCTGCTCAGCTCAGAGCTAGGAGGAGTGGGAACTGACCCTCCTGTGTTCTTGCTGCTGTCTGCCCCTCCTGTAATGGATGAGTCCCCTTCAGTGAGCTCTCAGTGTTGCTTCTCCAAGCCACTTCTGAGCAGTCACCTCTCCCACAGCAGCCAGCCAGGCAGCCCAGTTCCTCCAGGTATGGATGTGACAACAGCAGCTGGTCCTGTGGGGGTGGCATCCACCAGAGCCCACTGCTGATGAGCAAAGAGACAAAGCCGGCTCTGCCCCCCTCCTGGGAGCCTGCCACACTCTGCACAGAGCTGTCACTGGCAGCTGGATGCCAGAGAGTTTGTGTGAAGCCAGAGATGGGACAATGTGTCCCAGGACAGCGTGGGGTGCCAGGCTTGTAGAGTCAGCTTTGAGTATTGGCTCTTCTCTCATATAAGCTGCAGGGGTTTAAAACCTCACTGGTGCAGAATCAAATGCAGAGCCAGTTCTCTATTCACACTCATGTTAACACGAAAGCATCATCTAGCGGGATCTTGACAGGCTTGAGAGGTGGACCTGTGCGATCCTCATGAGGTTCAACAATGCCAAGTAAGGTCCTGAAGCTGAGTTGGGGCAATTGCCAGTATCTATACAGTCTGGGGGATGAATAGATTGAGAGCAGCCTCGTGGAGAAGTACTTGGGGGTACTGGTGGATGAAAGGCTGGACATGAGAAGGCAATGCGCACTTGCAGCTTGGAAAGCCAACCATATCCTGGGCTGCATCAAAAGAAGCATGGCCAGCGGGTCAAGGGAGGTGATTCTGTCCCTCCACTCCCCTCTGGCAAGATCCCACCTGGAGCACTGAATTGAGCTCTGCAGTCCTCAAGGACAAGAAGGACATGGACCTATTGGAGCAGGTCCAGAGGAGGGACACAAAATTGATCAGAGGGATGGAACATGGCTCCTATAACAGTCCGAGAGAGAGGTTGTTTGGCCTGGAAAGAGAAGGCTCCAGGGAGATGCTGTTGTAAGTTTTCAGTACCTAAAGAGGGCCTGTAAAAAGATGGAGATAAACTTTTTGCCACGGCCTGTAGTGACAGGACAAGGGGCTATGGTTTTGAACTAAATGAGAATAGGTTTGCATTGGACATAAGGAGGAAACTTTATTATGATGGTGGTGAGACCCTGGTTGCCGAGAGAAGCTGTGGCTGTTCCATCCCTGGAAGTGTTCAAGGTCAGGTTGGATGGGCTTTGAGTAACCGGATGTAGTGAAAGATGTACCTCCCCATGGCAGGTGGGTTGGAACTAGATGATCTTTAAAGGTCTCTTCCAACCCAAACTATTGGGTGATTTAACCGGATGTAGTGAAAGATGTACCTCCCCATGGCAGGGGGGTTGGAACTAGATGATCTTTAAAGGTCTCTTCCAACCCAAACTATTGGGTGATTCTCTGATTCAGGATGAAGACTGCCCTAAGTGGTAGTGCCTCCATGGCTGTATACAATGCGTGGTTTTGAGTTGCATAGGTTGACTTGTTCTTTTCTCTCACTTTTCTCTCAGTGTCTAGCACAGCAGCTTCCTTCCACTCATGATCCTGATGTGGGCCCTACAGAGGTCCCCTGTCCAGGTCGCACTAGCCACCCCAACAGCTTTCCGTGGCTTTGCTTCAGGTTAATGCTGACTTGTTCATGGTCAGCAGTGGATCTGCACCAACCTCTCATGAGCAAAGCACACTGACAGGACAGGCTGGGGAAGTCTGGTCGGACACAGCCTGTGCAAAAGGCCAGCCAGCAGCAGGCTTCTGCCTGAACTGGTGATAATCCTATTCCTCTGGTGCTCCTTAATGCAATTTAAAGCATTAAAAACAAATTTACCTTGTAAAACCTGGAAAAAAAATGCATATTCAGTATTCAGTTGCTATGCTAAGACAGCAAGAGCAGGTTGTAATGGTTATTTCAGTAAGTAATGAAAGCATCTGTGAGAGTGTGTTCACCATTAAGAACTCAGCTGAACTCCTGGTCAGATTCAGAACAGTGTGTCCTCCTCCCTGGGACAGTGACTGATTGCTGTGGATGACTTCAGCTTTCCCAAGCTGCTAGCTGCCAGTGTAAAGCATATGCAGCTACAACGCTTTTCACTGTGGTAGCAGAGATCATGTTCTGCACGGAAGTGCAGCAAGCACACCACAAAGACATGACAGCAGCACTTAGCACTCTTGTTTGCAGCAGCAACCCAGCACTTGCTCACTGTTCTCTGCTCGGGTCAGGATTGGTGAACCTGAGAGTAAACCAGTGCTCAGTGGGGAAGCTGAGCGCCTGGAGCTGGTGTGGGCAGATGTCAGGGGCCTGAGATGCCCCTTCTGCTGGGTAGGTCGTGTTGACAGATAGAGCGAGGGCACCTAGTGCTGCACTTGTTTACTGCGTACACCCTGCTATTTCCAACTGCATGACTCCGGCTGTGTTCCTGGAGGAGATTAAGACTGCCCTTCTTTCTGTGAATCCTTAGCTGAGATCATCTGCAGCTTTAGTATCTGTGCTTCAGCAGGGCCAAATCCCATCGTGCAAACAGGTTTATAATCAGTGCTGCCGTGACAGCTGCCATCTACGGCAAGTGTGCCCGCAGGTATGCTGGGGACACCCACAGCCAAAAACATGGTTCTTCCCCAACTGCATTGCAAAGCAGAAGCACACACTGGACAGCTGCTTCCTCTCTGGGTGGTCACCAAAGGGGACCTCTGCCCATGGTCCTCGGAGGATAGGTCCCAGGAGGACTCACACCAGCGCAGTAGCCATACTTTCTGCCAGCAGTTCAGGCTAAATCAAGGATGGCCATAGCTTCCAGCAAAGGCTCCCCAGCATGGTGGAATCATGCATGGAAAAGGCTTGGTGGCCTTCTTTGTGGTGCTGTCACTGGGATGTCAACGTGACATGGAAGCATTTGATGCTGATCCAGCTGGGAAGTTACATACAAATATAAATTCTAGATATATATTTGTAAGCATAGAGAGTGACTTTCTAGGCTGCTTCAGTAAATGGGTCTGCAATGCCCAAGGCTGTGCATGAGCAGCTGTTCAGCACATGATGGCCGTGTCCGCCCACGGAGCCACCCCGGTCCAACTGTCAGTTCCTCCTGGGGCACTTGGAGCAGAGTGTCTGCTTGGGGTGCTGAAGCCTCTCAGCTGGGCACCTGTGGAAAACAATGAGGATCATCCTTGTTTTACACTCCTGTGGTGCAAAATCGTAAAGGTGGTGTGTGTCTATGCTGTTTCCATCGGGCTTTCGTAGCGCATTTTGCTTTACTTTCTAATACATGTGTTTCTGGAAGTTACAAAGAAATGTTTATGTTCTATTTATTTTTGTCTTATTGTATTACACCTTTTTTTTTTTTAGTGAAAAACTTTCAGACTTTGTATTACTTAAGAGTTGAGTAATTGAGGCTAAAAGCAGGTACTATGTCAGCTTGATGGGGGATGATGGCTCTCATGACACTCAGTCATGCATTATGGTGGAAGGAGAGATTGAAACTGAACTGAAGCACACCTCTGTGTTTTCTTGTCCTTCCCTAAGTGAGACTCCTTTCTTTTTCTCCATAGAATAAAAAATTTAAGAAGTAAGCCTTTGACTTGAGACACCAGTCTTGGCAGACAGTTTTAGTACCACACTCTGGCAGACCTCCTGTGTCTTTTGCAAAGGAAGAAAATCAGCATCATTTTGTGTGATTTGAGATACACGTGCTAACCCAGATTGATTTTGACCTGGATGGCAAGCTCCTGCCTACCTGTCTGGCTCAATTTCTACCAGGTCAGCTCCCACAGTTTGGGCAGCTGCCCTAACCCCATTTCTCAAAAAGGACCTTGGGCACTTAGGAAGATAGATCAGGTGATTCTGAGGGGTG
>NW_010406397.1:38130-44791 GCF_000710305.1 Buceros rhinoceros silvestris | reverse complement strand
GCTCGGAAAGTGGGGGAAAACGCGGTGGTAAGGGGTCTCCGAGGCCTCGTGTCGTTTTCAGAAGACTGGGTATGTTTATTAGAACTGACAAAAGTTGGGGGCTCTGCCCTGTTGAGGAAAGTAACAAGTTGCTTCGTGCAGTTCCCTCACGGGCTGAACTGAGTTTGTGCTTGGACAGTGGCTGAATGTCTAAACTGTCTGCACAGATGGTTGTGGAAATGAGAACGATAGTGCTGCTGACCGTGTTCACCATCTTTTGTGAATTTTGGAGCTGTTCAGGGGCCAGCACTTTTTATCAAGTGTTTACTTGCCCATCCCTCTCTTTTTTTTACACTTATTTTATCCCTCAGCAGTGACAGGAGCAAATGGAAGAGGGGGTCACCTAGCAGCTGCTGGCTCGCACACACTGAGGTGTGTGGGGGGAAAGGCAGACAGTCCTCGGCAGGACTGTGCAGTGTTGGGTAGACCAGTTCTCTGATGGGTCTGTTTGCTTATTGCTCTCATTTGAGAGGCTGCAAAGAGTTTGAACTTTGAACTCCTCCTGGTTTAGCAGATAGCAGTGCACTAGAGCGGTGTCTCTGTTTTTCATAAGACCAGTCCCACAGAGCATCTGGATTAATGAGGCATTCTCAGAGTTGTAGCTCAGTCCGCCTTCGCCTGCTGCATCAAAGAGCAGTGTACACTAATGTGGTGGAGGCTTACGTAATGTTTGGCTGTGTCAGAATAATTAAAGATCTTTGCTGGTAGAAGAGGGTGGGAATCTGGTTTTGCTTTTTTGTTATCTTCTTAATTGCACTTTTTGCCCTTTCAGATAACAGGCTACTAGAGAAGTCGGACCTTCATGCAGTGCTGGCTGATAAGCTTCAGGCAGAAAAATATGACATGCAGAGCAGACATGAGATCAGGTATTTAAAATTCCTTTTCTGTCAGTCAGCTGTCTGTCATGCACACTGTAACCTAAGCCACTGTTTGATGCATTACACAAACTACTTCTAGGTTACTACAGTAACTTGGCATAAGACCAACTGGAAAATCTGTTGAACTAAAAATAAACTATAACTAATTCTAAATGTGTGATAAAATATGTTTACAGTGCAGAAGGATCTGAGCAAGTTTGGGACCAAAATTAATTTACTTCGAACTCAGACTGTGGAGGTGGACCAGAATGAGCTTCTGCCTCTCATCTGTTTGCCTTGTAATGTGTATAATGTTTGCCTGGTGCAAGGTCTTAATGACTATGAGACGACTCTTGTCGTTGTTTGATCCTACGAGCATTGCAGTGCAGGGAGAAACCAATGTCGTAGTTTCTTTCAATCTATGTTATCACGTAGCAGGGGAGAATGGAGAAAATCATGATTGTGAAGCGTCAGTCCTAAATAAGTGCCGTAAGCTAAAAAGAATGTGCCTTCTGCCTGGTTTTATCAGGACTTTTTCAGGAAACTTCCTCCCTAACCTGAGAATAGCAGCAGGCAGGGGTCGCACTGCTTTTTGTGTTGGCATTTGGATCCACAGCAAACCAGTATGCTAGCAGCATGTCTGTTGTCTGGATGGTGTGTAACTCCCAGCAGGTAAAGGCTGCTGGGTTCTGCTCTTGGTGTAACTGAAGAAAAGGCAGGGCTGAGTAGCTTAGAATTTCTTCTGTAGGAATTGCTTCCTCTGTTGATGCTCTCCGCTGTGTAATGCGGAACTGTCTGTGCGCCTAACGGGATACAGAACAAATACAGTTAAGGCTATTGTGTACTAGTAAGGAAAGAACCACCCCTGATTTTACAGGAATTGCAGGCAAAATGCCAGCGTTTGGCCAGCAGGCTGGAGTTAACACCTGTGTGAAAGCTCTCAAAAGCTTTCTGCTGAGGCTGGAGTAGACAGGATGAGAAGAAATGCACAGAAACAGCATCTTCAAAGTAAATCCCTAGCTGAACTCTGACAGTGTCCTCAGCATATGACAATTTTTTGAAACAGAATGTGTTCCCTAATCCTAGATAGCAGAGAAAAATGCTTTTACTTACCTTAAGGCCAAGGAGGCATATCTAGCTCTGGCTGCAGAGGTATCCATGGCCAGAGTTACAGGAGATGTTGGGTATTACTGTAGGACTTGGCTTCTCTTCTGTTTGGAAATGTAGTGTCTTCTAGTACAGCCTTGGATCAGTGAGGTGTGTGTTTGGGTTTTTGGGAAGAGCATTAAGTTACGGGTATAACTGTGACACTTTTCAGCTTCTGAATGCGTTATCCCGGTTTCCCACTGGACTGTTGAAACACAGTAACTGACTGCAGAAAGAGGTGCTTGCGAGTACCTTGCTCTGTTTGTCTGGTGTAATAATGATAAACCTAAAATTATTATTTTTTTAGAATTGTAGTTAAAACCATCATTGCTAACTTGCTCAAAGTCCATGTGTGTGATATGGATGTGTGTGTGTTTGCTTTTAAAAAACTGAATTCTGTTCCTGTCGCTGTGCTTTCAAAGACATGAGTGATAAACTTATACAATTGTGGTTGTTTGGGGGGTGATATATGTGTTCTTCTGGTGTGTAGAAATTCTAGCTTATGTCATGGGACCACTGCGTTGTAAAACACGATTAAAAAACATCCCAGGACCTTTACACAATAAGAGGCTAGAACGTAGGATAATGGAGAAGTGGCTTGTGACACCTGGGACTATAAACCTAGAGGCCTGGGAATGCAGCCTTGGTTCCTTGGCATTTGGTTCTGTGCTCTGGAAAATTCTCTCTCCAGATATATAGCGTCTTCAAGGTCTGCCAGCTCCATCCAAAACAAATTCGAGGTGATGAAATATTGGTAATTCTTCCAGAATTCAGAGAGTGTACTTTTAAGACTCGGTTGTCTTCATGCAAATTTAAGCAAAAGCTAATTATCTTTCACTTGAGTTTGAATTCTGTTTAAGAAATGCACAAAAAGGTGAATGGAATCCTCAGTAAATTTAACTTTCCAGTACTGTATAATTGCATTTTGGTGAGAAGTGTGTTGTGGGGGAGCTACCTGTATCTCTGATGTAGTGTGGGAAAACCAAGGGATGGAATGTCCTGGGGCTGTCAAAGGCACAGAAGCAATTGGGTTCTAGTTTGTGACAACTCTTCTGCCTCTCTCTCAAACTTCAGCCCAGGTCATGATGGCACATGGAATGATGCTCAGTTGCAGGAACTGGCACAGCTGAAGATAAAGCATCAAGAGGAGCTGACGGAGCTGCATAAGAAACGTGGCGAGGTTAGAAAGTCCTCTTGTGTTCTCTGTGGTCCATACGTGGCCATTTGTGAACGTGACTTTAATTTTTCCAAGCTTATTCATCATCATTTTTTCCTTGTGTCATGTGCAGCCTTTTTAAGCTCCCCATGTTGAGGATTAAAATAAACCAGAGATGGCTGGTCTTTAAAACTGGCAACCAGCAGATAAGAGCTCACTTTGTCAGCATAGCTTGATTTTTAAGGAGTGCTTAATCTTGTGTTTCGTGAATAGGTTTTTAACTGTGTTTATTAGAGGAAGGAGCTGATGCAGTTTACAGAGCTGCACGTGACCACTAGTTCTACACTGAAAAGGCTTTGGATGAGTGAGAGGATAGGTGGCTGTGAGTGGTTTCATTTGTCTGACTTTGAAGGACCATTGCTGTAAAAGAGTGGACAAAATAAACAAGCACAAGCAAAGGCTGAGCTTGCCATGATGTTAGAATGAAAAGGCAGTACTGGTTCTGCCAGGTAGATGCAGCAGGGAGCCCAGGAATCCTGTAAGCTGTCAGACTTGGGCCTGGAAGAGAGGCAAAGCTGCTGCTTTTTTTTTTTTTTTGATGGGAAGATGTGGAGGCTTCATCAGCACAACTGGGTTTTTAAAAACCGCAGCAGTGGATTGACTGAGTCCAGGAGCTAGTACTGGAACGGTACTGCAGGCGCTACAGGGAGAAGGTGGCACTGACCTCGAAAATGTTTCCATGCTTCTTTGATCGCACCTCACCAAAGTGGTGGAGAAGCTCCAGTGTCAGTAATTCTGAGCCTTTCAAAGAGTGGACAGTTGTCTACAGGAGATACGCACTGACTAGTCAAAGCACTGGAAATTCCCTCTTTCTCCCAAGCTGGTATCCTAAGCCATGTACCCAGGCAGGCACTCTTCTCAAAAGTCAGTCTTCCCTCTCCCTGGGCAGCCGAGGCTCTGCATGGTGTGGGCCTTGCTGCTGCTCTCGACTGGGTACTGGCAGCTAGTGGTGGCCTCTGCCCCTCTTATTTCCTGTGCACTGCAGAAACTCCACCAGCACCTTTCTTTGTGGGAACACTCTTCATGAAACCCGTGTTTACAGTGTGAATTATGTATCTCCCATAATGACTGGCCTGGCTGCAGCAGGAAGATTTGTTGCTTGGTTGTTGGTGCTCATTTGTTGTTACTTAACTTGTCGGTTTTTAGTTTATGCATTGATTTTTCCATGATTTAAAAAAAATACTATTTCTCCTAATACATGTTCTCTTTGGTGTGACTTTAATACAGAGGCTTTTTGAGGGAAGGGAGTGAGATGCCAAAGGACAGTAACTTTTTGACAACTCGTTTTTGAAAGTGGATTCCCAGATTTAATGACCCGGGTGATGCGGGCAGTAAACAGATCTGTATAGAAAGCTGTGAAAGCAGACTGGAAAGGCATGCCTCATGCTTGTGATGTTAGACTGGTCTGTACTCTCGCTGCTCAGTGTGTGTTATCCAGATGGCATATCTGCATTTTGTAATGTAATTTTTCTCCTCTCCTTAGTTGGCCCAGTCTGTGATTGATCTGAATCATCAAATGCAGCAGAAGGACAAAGAGATGCAGATGAATGAAGCAAAGTGAGTAGGAACTGTTTTGTCTCTGTGGTTGGTATGAGACCGAGGCTTCTCATTGAGCTGGTTTTTAGTGTTATAATATTCTCTAGGAATTGTAGACATGAGCTAAAAATTCCTTTGTTAGGCATTGTACAGATAGCACAAAGAAGGTGGTGAGCTCCCAAAGGAGATCCTCATTGTGGTGTGGATTTTGTTGCCATTCCAGGATTCTAGAGTATTTGCAAAAGATCTCTGAACTGGAAACAGAGTGCCAGGAATTGCGTAACAAACTGCAAGATCTTGAGCGAGCTAATCAGACACTGAAAGATGAATATGACGCTCTCCAGATCACCTTCAATGCCTTGGAGGAGAAATTAAGGAAAACCACTGAAGACAACCAGGAGCTGGTCTCACGTTGGATGGCAGAGAAAGCACAAGAAGCCAATCGTTTGAATGCAGAAAATGAAAAGGATTCAAGGTGAGACTGATGACCTCTATTTGATAAATTACTTCCCAGTATATTTTTGAATCCTTATGAGTGCATAGAAGAAAACCGGATTTTGTTGTGATTTCCAAGATCTCTGTATTCTTGCACAACACAGTGGGAGTCCAGAACTTTGTGTTCTTCCTTAAGGCCAACACAGATGGATGCTTTGTGAAAGGATTCCTGTCTTTTTAAATGAATAAAACATGTTCTTTTTGTTTCTTGAGCAACATTGAACTATAGCCTCAAGATCATAAATCAAATAGAAACTGGGTTTTTTTGCTGGTGCTAGATTTGGACTTCTGTTGATATTGCATCTTGATACTACTTCTAGTTTTATAATTCTTTTCTTCACTTAACTGACTTAATTGTTTTTTGCATTCTGCTAAAAGGAGCAACTGCCATGAGACTGAGCTACGTATAACTTGCAAAAATAAGTTCGTGTGTTGTTTTTTCCTTGTAAAATGTTTTTTCTTACTCTTTTGAATTGCTTCAGTTTATTTGGCAGTTAACAATACTTGGCAGCTATGAGCTATAATACAAGTCTCATAGTACTTAGCAGTTTTGTATTATCTTTACTAACGTAATCCTTATTTTTGTAAGTTCTTGCCTTCCAACAAATCTGCATTCATATGGGCCACAGATACACTTCACCTTGTTGCCTCACTTGATAGATCTTGTCCTTTGCTATTCACAGTAAGAAAACTGCCTTGTCTGGACTGAGTATCTTGAAAACCAGGATAAAATTAGGGCAGTGGTCTGATTCTGATTTTTTTTTTTTTTTTAATTTTATGAAACCTGGGAAAACTGCAGGATAACCTTTGGAATGGGTTTAAGGAATTTTTTTTTTTTTTTTTTTTTTTTTAAATAACCCTGCTTTCTTTTTCTTAGGAGACGACAAGCCAGGCTGCAGAAGGAGCTGGCAGAAGCTGCCAAAGAGCCCCTGCCTGTTGAACCGTAAGCAGTCTCGATGTATAGAGCTTCCTTCATCACTTCATGTTTCAGTTTTTATGCAGATGCATGACAAATGGTATCTTTGTTATTTCTAAATTTGGCGATACAGAGGAGCGTTTAAACTTTGGTGTAAAGTAAAAAATGTGCAGTAACTCTCCCTACTTGAACTTCAGAGGAAGGAGCTTTGTTATGACTAAAAATAGATGCTTGGACTGAAAGTCCTGAGAATGGTTCATGTGGTGAATATATATTATTATCTCAACATAAACACTTGTTACTTTGTGCCTTTGGTCGTCAAAATAGTTCTTCAATCATGAAATCGTATACTCTGGAGAAGCTTGCATTTTTAAGTGTTAAACTACAAATATAACAGGTAATGGGTGAAAATATATTGATCACTTCCAAATTGGAGAAATTTTTTTCTGTAGGGAA
>NW_010406397.1:34011-38033 GCF_000710305.1 Buceros rhinoceros silvestris | reverse complement strand
AAGTAGATAGATATGGAGTTACTTTACCTGGCAAGTCTTGTTCTTTCGCTGCTCTCTTTGCTACTGGGTGGTGGTTGATGAGCTGACTGAAGGAGGCAGTTGATGATATAGGTGCTTTGCACCAGTTTGATAAGGTTATTGGCACCTGTTACCCAAACCCAGAAGAACCACACCTGCTGCATTGTTACTGGAAACCTCCAAGACAGTCTGCAGAACACAGTGCCGGAGCAGCGTGCAGGCTTTTTCTTGACATCTGTGTCTTTGAATTAGCATCGTGGTTACGTTAGATCTCTGAGCTGCATGTCCTTGTACATGATAGGAGCAATGTATCTGCTCTGGAAGAGGCCCGCAGAAAAGTCTGCAGTAGGTAGGAAGGAAATGTGTAAGGGGTGTATGAGAGAGCTTGTAGCATTTGGAAGGGCAATTGAAACTGCAATTAACAATATAACTCATTAGCACAATTTGCTTTGCTGCTTTTTTAAAAGATGCTTCCATTTTTGTAGCTTGTTGAGGTGTGACTCCCCATGATGAGATTACTGCTGCCCTGTGTCACAGGCCAGTGGACAGTCCCAATCTGGAGGACAGTCTTCCCGGCTTGTAAGAATAGTGATATCCCTTTTGTCCATGTTATTTGATGTAAACACATAGAGGATATCTTAGAATATTAAACTCTTACAATAAATAATGTTGCTCTGAGAGGGGAAACACGTGTAATGTCTGTAGCCACTTTAGCTGTTAAGCTTCTTCCTTCTTTACCCCAAGCAAGACATACCTTCCTATCTTGGAGCTGAGCTCAGAGGTAGCTGTAAGCACGGCAGCTTGAATGTTTTACTTGCTGTTGTGGTGGGGATGATGGTCTCCGTGTTTCGTAAATAGTTTGATATGAGACACTGAGAAGTTAGAAAGAAGCCTGTTTAAAAAAAAACCTAGAAACTAATTGCTTCTGTAATTACTCAATCTGCTTCACAGATGTTTTTGATTCCTTCTTTTTCATTTCATAATTTTAGAGGGTTTGTATTGTATAAACGTGCTCCTTACTGAAGGGGAAAATAGCAGCATTCCAAGCAGTGTGCCTTGGTGTATATATTCACTTCAAAAACCAGTCAATATGGAAAGTTCTCTTGATACATGCGATTTCAATAGTTCAAACTTGAAATTTAAAAAAAGAAATGTCAGCAGAACTTGAGAGTGTTTTATTGAAATATCAGTCTGAATACTTTCAATCAGAGTATCTATTTTCCATAGCCTTTTCCATATAGTCCTCCAAAATCTTAGAACTGAAAGTGCAGCTATATTCTGAAATGAGAGATTAAAAATGGGGGTCCCAAATTCTCCAATTCCTTTGCAGCTCAGTGTTATCTGATGGCAGGAACTGGTTTATTCCTACTTAAATGCTGAATTTAAACTTCCTGTTCAAACGGCATCAGGCTGATAGAACGTATTTAAAAATAGTTTGTCCCGCAAAATCAGCAGTGGAGGAAAAATCATCACTGAAGGAAAAAATACTAGACTGTCAGAGCCCGTGATTACTAATGGGAAAAAACTTCTTAGCATTAGCTGAGTAGTTCAACTGCATGCATTTGTTACGTGCATTAACCTCACACTTCTGTTCACTCGTACACCAACACTACAGTGAAGTGAACCAAAACATCCCTCGTACTTAATGGAGCGGCACCTGAAGTACAACAGTATGGAAAGTATCAGGATGTGTTGGTGGATGAAGGAGGAAGGTTCAGACTCTTAATACTTCCTTGTTTCGGAACAGCAAAAATGGTGCTGTGAAAATAGGATATCACCTATATTTTGGGGTGCAATAGCTCATGTTTTTGCTGTTCTGTAACTGTTCCAGCAAATACAGTTCACTCTGTAGCAAAGTCTTGCTCAGCTGTGCTAAGTCTGTATAGTGCTATATGTAGTGCTGCAAACTGAAATATAATGCCTGTAGCAAAGAGAATCCAGAAGGGATGCTTGTCAGCTTAAAAACGGGGAGGGGTGGAATCCAACCCTGTTGTCAGTGAAGAGTGTCATTGGCAGCTGGAAAGAATAACCTGAAATTTAGGTGCTGCATGTACTTGTTTCAGTCGTATGTTGAGGGCAGTATCCGTGGCAGTGACAGCCAGATCAGTGTTTGTTGTGTTTGGACCTACCTACGTGTTACTGTGGATGAGTAACCTAGATGTGGGTTGGGCACAGACACCAACAGTCCCTGGAACAGCGTTGTCCATCCAGCTCATAAACATGAGTGGGTGGTTTCCGTAGGAAGTTCTGGCTGATGGAAAAAGGAGGTGTTTTCTCTCACTTCAGCAGGGATGATGATATTGAAGTGCTTGCAGATGAAACCTCTGACACAGCTGAGGAGACATCTCCCGTGCGACCTATCAGCCGAACAACATCCAGGTTTGTACACCAAGAGATTTTTGTATGGTGTCATTGAGGATGAACAAGGGATATAAGAGTTGGGAATGTTACTTAGGTTTTGCTTGCCTTTAGCCGGAACATACTTCAGTGCTTCCGCCAGAGCAGTATGACACTCACGTGCTGTGTTCTGTTCCTAAGCTTTAGATGTGCTGGTTTTCCTTTGCTCTTTTAGCTAAATTAAACTAGTTTCTGAAAACTCCATGTTTAATCTTGAGAACAAAAGAGGCAATAACATGGGTATTACAGTGCCTGTTGTATTACGCATCTGTTACTGTACAAAATGTCAGTGTGACTTTGCTAATAGCTGTGTTTTGGGATTTAGCTGAAATACTGAAAATAATCTTTGCCTCAATTTAAACATACCTTTCTTTCTCTGAAATATCAGTGAGTGGAAAGTAAGAGATAGTTACATGAGAACATGAGTTAATTTGGTTGAAACTTCAGACTTGGCTGACTGTTGTGTCTAAAACCAGTAATCCACAGGGTGGAGGTTGAGGGAAATTGAAGAAACTTCACTCACAAATTACGTTCTGAGTTGTAGTTATTGGTGACTTCTGAACTGATGCCTGCCTTTGTTTTCTGTCTTTGGACTGAGTCTGCAGGGGAGGGAGTCTTTCCAGAGACTTGTTGCTATGAAATGTGTTTGTATTGATCTTTATGTGGAGAAGCTTTTCACCAGGTTTAAACCTGTCCTCCCCTCCTTCAGTAAGCGACTCTCCCAGCCAGCTGGAGGCCTTCTGGACTCTATCACTAATATCTTTGGGTAGGTTAGAACACTTCCACCTCTTTGTTTTACGTATTGGTTTCAATGTACACCAGAATCTTGGTGATGCAGGGAATACGAACAAATAATTTCAGCCTTTCTTCTAGCTTCTGCCTTTCTTTTTTTTTCTTTTTTTGTTCTCCTCAACTTCCTGTTTCTTCCATCTTGCCGTGTGCGACCTCTGACCTTTCCCTCCAGTCTGTCTGAGTCTCCCCTTTTGGGACATCAATCTTCTGAGGCTGCCAGGTGAAAACATAATCTGCTTTTAGTCCAGCATGTGAATCTATTCCATTGAAGTAAGATGGAACCTAGCTGCATTTTCCTGATTATATTTCAGATGTTGATAACACTGGCTAGAAATTGTGTACAGTTAGAAAGGCAATGAGCCCCTCTTTGTGGAGAGAATACCGTGGGGTTTGCTCTTGCTTTCCACTGCACTTTGCTCCATTAATAGGGTTATTTAAAATAAGTCATTGGGTTCTGTGCTTAGTATCTGGAATGGAGCTAGTCCTCCTAGGTTAAGCTCTGCATCAGGTGGACGGTCTTTGCTTAAATGGTGCAACCCGAGCTTTTGAAAGGAGCGGTTTGCTGCCTGGGATGTAGTGCTACAATAGTGTGAAGTCTCCCTAGACGTAACGATGGCGTTGCAGTCTCTCCAGCTGAATTCGGGTGCAGTCATTCCCACGTTTCACTTTCCTATTAAAGTCTGCTCCAGAATGAGATCAGTAGTCAGTTCTGGTAACTTATCTGGCATACTATGAAATATCTAAAGCTACAAGTGTATGTAGTGTTATATGATAAATGTAATTTTTGAAAGATGGGATAAAAAAGTTAAAAACTC
>NW_010406397.1:4437-33933 GCF_000710305.1 Buceros rhinoceros silvestris | reverse complement strand
TCTTTCCCCCATTTTTTTCACTGCTGTGCAGAGTAGTTAAGAGACAAATACAGATATATATGGACTCTAGAGAAACAGCGTTCACTTCTCATTTTAAAATACTTCTACTTTGTTTCATCTCAGGAGGCGTTCTTTGTCCTCGTTCCCTGCTCCCCAGGATAATGTAGAGCCACATCCAGGTGCCAGTAAAGAAGTGAGAGTGCCCAATACTGCCATATGTGTCTTTGTAAGTATAGAAGGGATTCTCAGTTTTACCGTTCCTTTTACTGTCCTCGGAGGAAAGGAATCCTGTCTGCGTGAGAACTGATCTCCTGAAACTCTTCCTGTTAACATTGCCAAACGAAGGAATTATTGACTTGGTAGCATAGTTCATCCCATTTAAATCAGAGCCAATGTGCTTGATGTCTGTCTTACTGAGGTCAATGATGACAAGTAAAAGGTCTGAGGGCACAGGGGAATTACACTCCATTACCCACTAGGCTCCCAGCAGTCCCTGTTCTGTCATGCTGTAGTAGAGCTATGGTTCAGGAAGGGATTGCTGACAGTTTGGGATTAATTCAGTTCCAGTTCTCCACAGTGAAGGGAGTTGTGGCACTGAATGTCATCCAACAGAACTGGTTAAGAGGAGTTCGTGGTAGTGGGGTGTCTTCATTTGTTGTGTGTGATCTAAAGTTTTCAAGCTGAGACCTCCTTTATGTGTTGCTTTGGCCCCACAAGGCCAAACTCAAAATTCGGGAAGCATTGCCTTCTGAATGAAAGATATTGTAGTAATTTGACTTGTAATGCAGCTACTTGTTTTAACATTCCTCTTGAGCTTCCTCAGGCACTTGAATTCTGGATGTGGATAGCTCATGGATATTTTTCATCCAGAGTAACAGAGCGTCCTGCTGTACCATGGAGGCTTGTGTATTCCTGGCCTGCCCTGTTACCATCTTTAGTGGTAGTCATGGGGTGGAGGGAGTAGCAATGTTACCTTAAGTGAGAGGCTGGAGCTGGCTTGAATAGGGAATTCCTATTCAAGCACATGGAGGTGTTCATAGCTTTGTGTGTGTTGAAACCTCCCTCCTCCTCTGGCTATACAGTTGATTGTCAGATGGAAATCCTGGCTCATTTCATCATGAAAGGTATTGAAAGGTATACGTGTGAGGTTTTTAAGAACAGTTTGAGAGGTTTTGTTTATACCTTCCTCTTGACTTTCTGTTGTGTCATCTGGACTTCCAAGTGCAGTGCAGCCTGTCTCCCCCATATGGAGGGTCAACTGATAGTAGACTCTGCTGACCCGTAGTCTTGGCAGTGTGGGGAATGCTGCCCCATTCCAGTTCCCCATCTTGCACCAGGAGCAGGAGCAGCAGTAAGCCTGCCAGACTGTGGTGGTATGGAGGTGGTGTGTGGTTAGCACTGCACTATTAGAAGGAAAAAGCTGCAGCTCATTTTGTGAGAATCCATATGTTCCTTCTGGAGATGGATCCGTGTTGCAATGTAGCTACTGTGTTTGGAGCTCAGGTGGCGTGTAAGGACATGTCTAGGTCCAGCAGAGCATTCCAAGAATGAATGCAAGGCCTCTCTGACAGAGGTTTGGTGGACACAGGGAGCAGACTGGACTCACTTCTGGAGAGACGAGAACAACAGGCTTGGGAAGGTAGAGAAGGTAGTTAATTCAGCAGTTGTTCTGAGACATAGTTTCTAGGTAAGGCCTTTCATCAGTTTTGTTCTGAATGGCTCTTCTGCACTTGTAGAAAGATCAAATTTGAAGTGTGGTGAGCCCTAAGTGTGAGCTGGGAGACCAAGCTCAAGCCACAAATTCCAGAAAAATACAAGTTCCCAGACAAACTGATTTTGAAATAGCAGTTACTGAAAATACTTGAAAGGGAATGCAGCAAATGAATACTGTGTGCATAAGTAACGTAAAGCTGTGAAATTAATACAGGGGGAAAAAAGGAATGAATCTTAAAATTCTTACAGGTTTTAAAAGGTTAAGAATCACTAAGTGGCAAACTCAAGCTTCAAAACATCAAACTGTGAGAAAGCAGGGGTGTCACTGCACCTGCAGACAGGAACTGCAGTGTAAGCCCAAGCTCTCTGAGAAAGAAGGTGGTCTCAACTGTGCTGGTACTACTTAGTCACCAGTATAAAGCAGCATTATCACCAATATGGTCCGTGAATGCAGTTAATCTTTAGGCTGTTTTCTAGCAGACTTTCCTAACTCAGGCCTGACTTGACTGCTCTGTGGTTGTGTGAACTGACTGGATCATGTTCCACGGCTGGCTCTAGGTGGAGAAGTGAAGTTACTTTCCCTCCATATCACCTGTTACTGTTTTCTGTCCTTTCCTTAATTTTTGCATGGTTTAGTTTAAAAGTCTTACGTTATAAAGCCTAAACTTACAAAGTGTTGTAAGGCTTTGGCAGTTTCTTATCACTGAGTCCTTGCTAGTGTTTTTCTCTTTGTGCTTTTGGATTTTTCTCTAGATAATGATCAGCCTTTTTGCTTTTACACCATCAACCATAGAGTTTCAGTCTGTGGCTTTGTTTCCTATATACTGCTGAAAGACTACAGCTGTGGTTCTGTAAAACCTTTAAGTTCTATAACTTTCTGATCTGTGGGTCTGTGCTAATTCCATTTTTGGGTGGCTGTTCTGTTCCTCCCACTCCTCAGGATGCACACGATGGGGAGGTGAATGCAGTGCAGTTCAGCCCTGGCTCCCGGTTACTAGCAACAGGAGGCATGGACCGGAGGGTCAAGCTTTGGGAAGTCTTGGGAGGTAAACGTTTTTGCTTTGGGGTATGGCGGGATGCTGAACAAACTCAATATAGCTCACTTTGTGTCAGTCTCTCTCCTAATCTGTGGCTTAAGTTTTGTTTGTCTTTCTCTGTGCAGATAGGTGTGAGCTCAAAGGTTCCCTCTCTGGTAGTAATGCTGGGATTACAAGCATAGAATTTGATAGTGCTGTGAGTATCTGTGCAATATCTACCGTTTGTGACTGGGAATAAATGACTTGAATTGTGTTGTGCTCTGCTATCTATCTCCATTCTAACACTTTGAAAAGTTACCTAAGAAATGAGTTAAAATACTTAGAGTAAATATAGTTAGAAATTGCACAGAAGATCTGTTTCTGATGTGCTGCACTTTGCAGTTCTTATCTGTGCTTTACAATTCAGAATAAATGCAGCTCAGATGTTGGCCGTTATGGGCTATTATGATGAAATTAAAATAACACTAGACTTTATCTAAAGTAAGAAGTTAGTCTCTGGCTTCCCATTAAAGCTGGCATAACTGCACAGAAGAAGCAAATAGACTGAGGCTGTAGTTCGGTGAAGTTTATTTCTGTAAGTGCTCTGCTGAGGTCTGTGATGAATAGTAAAAGGTCTGATTATCCTAAGACTTGCACTTCCATGACCTTTTCTCCCAGCAGTTTCTCGCCTGTCACAGCACAGTGATGATGTGGCTGGCAGAGTGTTTGCTGACAGTTTGTGATGTGCTCAGTTCATGTTAACCTGAAGCATCGGAGACATGACTGGAATTAGCATCCAACAGTCTTACTTGAAGGAGTTTGGGGTCTTGGATTGTCTTAAATGGACATGTGATCTGACTTTTCTGCTGAGACCTCTTCCATAACACAATGCTTTACTGCATAACCCGTAGACCAAAGCTGACATTTCTTCCGTTTGATGATTCTGTATATTAAACTTCATTGCTACATCAGAAGGATCCTTTCTTTGGACACTGACTAGCTCATTAGAGATTTGCTGGCACGGTTAATCTGCAGGAGAAACTAGTTCTGATTTTGCCAAGCTGCTTGAACACATTTTAGGTGGGAACTGCCAGAGGTGAGATGCTAATGGACTTAAAGGTTTCAGGAAAGTCTTTTGAGATCGTTAGGAGTGCAAGCATGAATCTTGTGGTGTCCATGCTTCATCGTGGATGACTTGGAAAAGCCCTAAGCCTGAAGCCATGAACAAGTCAATTTCTTTCTCCTTGGACAGATTTTGGTTTTGGAATCTTGGTTTAAAATGTTGCAATTGTAATGAAAATTGCAAGAATTGTGCTAATTCCACTCTGAGGCCTATCTAAACAGTAAGAGTAGATGATGCAGGTCTTTTTCCCTGTGAAAAAAATCAAAAAAGAGGAAAAAACCCCACAGTACGTGATAGTAAACTAGAACTTGTTTTGTCACTGAAGGGAAAAGGAGAATGTCCTTTCTGGCCTGGTAACTGTTATTCCTTTCACCTGTAGTCAGGATGCTACAAATCACTGTCACATTTTGATGAGAAGAAAAAGTTGTGGCCTTTTTGAGAGTTGTTACACTCGCTCTCCTTACTGTATGTGCTGTGTGGCTTTGGTTTTGTTCCTTTTTCCCTTTGCAATATAGCACTAATATGGTTGCAGTGACTTATTGGAAATATTTGAGTTTAATTTGCATATGGACTTGCGGAAGAAGCTTGAAATGAATCTTGTGTTCACAGGGTTCTTACCTCTTAGCAGCTTCAAATGACTTTGCCAGCAGAATCTGGACGGTTGATGACAATCGATTACGGGTGAGTCTCTTGGTGGCAAAGCCGTGTTTGGTGTTGTGTCTTGTTCTGTCTTCCAGTTGTGTCTAATGGGAACATGGCAGTTTTGGAAATTGGGCAATTGCAGACACTTTCAATAATTCTTTTTGTTAACAGAATCTTTATTTCTCTTAAGGGTCTTCACAGCAAGACGTAAAATACAGTACTGCCCTCTGTACAGCCTTGCAGGAAACTCCAGTTACTGCATATTTTCAGGATACGTGTACGCACACAGCCACCCCTTCAGCTAGCAAAACCTTACTACATACACCAAATACACTTTTGCATCCTCCTTTGTGGAAATTTAAATGTTTCTTATGGTTTATGGAGAACCACTTAGATGTTTTAACTTCAGTCAAAGGAGAGGACTGATGACGAAGGGTTTGCGGAAGATGAAGAGGGATTTTAAGTCAGGAACAGTGTATCTTCCTGTAACTTTTTTGGTCTTTGACTGCCAGCTTTGGGCGAGTGCCTTCACTGTTCCCTGAGAAAAAATAGTGCATTCTTTGTTTTGAGTGTGTGGTAGAGCTCCGTCACGGCTTGCACATGAGCAGGAGGCGGTGAAGCTGAAATGACAATAAATTTTGCCACAAACTCCCCACTTAAACGCAAATCTGTACACAATGACTGTGTAGCAAGAGCAGGAGAGAGATGCAGAGTGAAAGTTTAGATCCTCCTGTCTGGAGTTCGTGCGCCTTCATAAGACAAAATGATCTTTATGGGCATGATTTGTTCTTTCAGAGTTTTTGTTGTATATCAGGTTTCTTTTCTTCCCAGACTTTGTTCCCACTCTTCTCCATTCTTAAGGGTTTTTTCTATTGCCCAGGTTGCTTTGTGTAATTTGATAGTCCTCTGAGTATTGAAAAGAACCTAACTGTATACCAAAGACTTCTCCTGTTTTTCACAGTTCTTACTCGAGTCAGTCATTATCTGTTTTGTGATTTAGTATGTAAAAATCCAGCAATTTGAAGTGAATGTGGTCATGTTCTCCTCAGCTCCCCCAGAGCCTCCCCCTGCAGTTACAGAAACTGCTGCAGGGAGTTCTTCTGAAATCTCTGGTTGTCTCAGCGTTCAGACTTGAAGATGTAAGAATAGTTGAGACTAGATGCCCTGTTGTGTCTTTGAGAGAAGCTCATTGCAAAACTCCAAAGGCACAATTTCCCTTTTCGGCATGCTTTAACCCCTTCTCATCACTCCTGCAAGGCCGTGTTGCAGTTGCCATCTGTCCATGAAACATAGGTGTACGGACTGTTGAGGAAGAGAGCTCGCAGGTTCCCTGAGTAGCCAGAGAAACTGCACCCAAAGGTGACCTGTGTCTCCCGGCTTCAGGCTGACCTCTGTGATACTTAATGCTCTTACTCAGTATTAATATCTGTTTAACTAGAATAGATTTTTTTTCTCCAGGCAATGCAGTAGACTTTCAAATTATGGCCTTTGAGTTGTTCAGTAGCAGATCTAGCAAGCTATGGAGAAAGGGATCGAGTGGAACTCTTCAATTTTACTGTGTAAATCTCTCGTCCTCAGCACACCTTGACGGGTCACAGCGGTAAAGTTCTGTCGGCCAAGTTCTTGCTGGACAATGCACGCATTGTTTCGGGGAGTCATGACCGGACCCTCAAGCTCTGGGACCTCCGCAGCAAAGTTTGTAAGGAAACCTAACTTCTGTCATTCTTCTGTGTTTTGTGCTTCTGCTGAATGTAGATGGGAGTCTAACATCAGCCAGATCATTTCATCTCCTTGCTAGTCTCAAAAAGCAGAAAGTAGCAGCCATGCAGTCTTCTGTTGTTGTTCAAGTAATAGGATTCTTTCTGCAAGTTACCTGAAAGAGTAAGAAATCGTGTGTATGCAGGAAGCACTGTTAATGCTATTACATTAACAGCCACCACATTCTGTGAGTGCTCTTTGTTTACCAGTCTGGGAGCGGGTGTTTTAGTCTTCCACTAAAGACTTGGAGCTAGGTCAGAGTTTTTAAACCTGAAGCAGATGGAACTGTCTCTTGGAAGTGTACCAGAAATTTCAGCATCTCAAAGGAAATGCTGAGATACAGATTTTTCGTTTTCTCTTTGGGAGAAGCACCTTATTTCCTTGGATTTTCTCCTGTTGACGGCTCTTAAATCTGCTTGCACTGAGAGAGAAGTTGAGATCCAGGGTTACCTTGATACCTGGACCACAAACATGGGTCACGGAGACAGTTTCATGTTCTTTAACAGTAGCAAATTGTAGCTGTCTAAATACAAAGTGGAAGTAAAGCAGCTGTCACCGGAGCATTTAAGGGGATATTAGCCACAGCAAAGGAGATTGAGAAGGGCAGACAGGTTGTTGAAGACTTAAGTCAGGATTATTCTAAGACAGCCTTTGTCTCCCCATGGCACTCCTTGGACACTGCTCTGCGTGATTATTTCCTGTCTTTCATCAGTTTATACAGTATAAATTCCATTGTGTCACCATTGGTTTATCCTTTTTAGGTATAAAAACAGTGTTTGCAGGATCTAGCTGCAATGACATCGTTTGTACTGAGCAATGTGTAATGAGCGGCCATTTTGATAAGAAAATTCGTTTCTGGGACATCAGGTAAAACTGTTGAAAGTTTACAGTGTAGGAAGGGTTATGGGATTGCTGTCCAAGTGTCATCTGAACTAGGGAACTCCTCTTCCTGAGCCTGGATGCTAATGCGACTGTTAGAAAAGTTGCAGAAGGCCACTGGAAGAGACTTTTGTTACTACTTTTATACTCTTTGGTGTTTTGGGTGTGGGATTTTTTGGGGGGGGGTGCCATTTCTCTTCTGAAAAGGCATTCTGCTTTCTTGTAATTGGCATTGGTCAGTACTTGCCATTCTAGATATTGCTTAGTTTTTCAGAGGATGGGGTTGTGAGGAAAGCAATATCTTTCTTCTGGCTGGAAGTGTTATCCACAAAGTGAGATGCAGCTTGGGAAAGACTCAAAATAAGAATAAACCAGTAATCCATTTTCCCCTTTTCTTCCACATTGAGACAAGTCAAAGTTTTGATGCAGTGGCTTGGCTACCGGACCCCAGTTTACTCTTCCTTTTTTCTTCCTCTCCTTGTGTGTGGTTTTTTTTTTTTTTTTCCCCCCTCTCTGTCTTTAGGACTGAAAGCATAGTAAAAGAACTGGAGCTGCTTGGCAGAATCACAGCTCTGGACCTGAACTCAGAGCGAACAGAGCTTTTGACCTGTTCCCGTGATGATCTACTAAAGATCATTGATCTGCGGGTTAGTGCTGTCAAGCAGACATTCAGGTGAGTATGTTCTCCGCAAGAACATGATGAATTTCAGAACTTTGGATTGTGGATCGCCCTCAGTGCTGGAGATTTTCAGTATCTCCCTGGAGAGAGCAGTCTCCTAACTTATTTCCCTGCATGCTTAGCTAAGTTCTCTAGAGTCTAACAGCAAAGGTCTGCTCTGGTGAATCTTTTCATTTACATTCTTAAAGAAGATAGCTTAGTTTAGAAGTCTTTGGCCTAAAGGAAAGAATTTCTTTCAGGTGCAGTTGAGGAGGGTATACAAGAGATGTGAACTCTCATAAAGGGATACTGGAGCTTATCCTGAACCATGGAGAAAACCGTACTCTTACTGCTCTTTAGTGAGAACCTGGAAGTCCATCATCTTGTAAATGATTTTACAAATATCCGATTTTAATTTTTCAGTGCCCAGGGATTCAAATGTGGCTCTGACTGGACAAGAGTTGTGTTCAGGTAAGGTCAGATGAAATCGAGATACCTGGTAAATCTTTCCCCAGCAAAAGTGAGCCATTCCTGATGCTTGGCTGCACTGTCCCCATTTACAGCTAGAAAAACTGGGGCAGAGTTTGTGATTTGCCCAAGGTTACCTCTTGGTCAAGACACGGTGTATCTGTAGATGTTGATCCAGTGTCTTGGAAGCTTTGATTTCAGAGTGCTTTCACCTCTTAGTGTTCACAGCTGGTAACACAACTCTTAAGACTATTTAATGCCAGGTTGCTTGCTTAGAAAGTTGTGGGTGGAATGATGTGTGCTCGTAAATTGCTGACTTGAAAATTGTTCTCTGCCTTCTGCACCTTCTCTGATCTCATAGCCCTGATGGTAACTATGTGGCTGCTGGTTCAGCTGATGGGGCCCTCTATGTTTGGAGTGTGCTCACTGGGAAATTGGAGAGGACGCTTGCAAAGCATCACAGGTGAGGGGAAGCTGGCTGAGTAATCTAAAGCAGGGATCTGGGTCATGAATCTTGCTGAGCGGTGAAAGAATTGTAGTCGTACAGCTTTGCAACTTACATTGGTGCTTGAGAATTTGTAATATGCACATTCTTTGTGGATTCATGGTAGCATTCTCGGAATTGAATTAAGGTTAGGTTTATTATTGTTCAACTTCTTAAACCGAGATACGATTCTGATAAAGTATATGTAATATATTCTGAAGAAACAGTATCTCTTAGGCTTATTAAAACTCTGAATTTCTTGAGAGCTGAGAAAGCGCTTTTTCTTTGATAGAGTACTGTAATGTTTTTTCCAGTGTTAAATGCTGGTGTGGAATTCAGCTTTTTTGTAAACTCATACCTGGCTTCCATTTCAGTTCTTCTATCAATGCAGTTGCGTGGTCACCAGCGGGTGCCCATGTGGTCAGTGTGGACAAAGGAAACAAGGCTGTCCTGTGGTCTGAATTTTGACTGGATGGAGGGTGAAAGGCAGAGTGTCCAGCACCTCTGTGAATGGTGGTGCTGGTCCGTGGCTGAACAGCATGGAGACCTGAGCCCAGACCCATCCTGAGCCGGGATATTAACAAGCACATGGGCTTCACTTTCCAGAGGAAAGTTCTAAAGCAATGGAGGAGCCTGAGTCAGAGACTTCTTATGGCCGTAACTGCACTGTGGCACTTGGACTCAGCGAGGGATTAGCTGTTCTGGATGGAGAATGCTACTTAGTCATGCCTTTACATGCAGTATCTATGCACCAAGTGGAGCTGAAGATACTAGCGGATTCCTCACCAGACAGCTGTGCCAAATACCCTGTCACACCAATGTATCTACAGCACTTCTGAGTTGGAAATGTCAGAAAGAAGTTACTGTGTATGCTGACTTCATACGCGTCCTGTCTCCTGTGTTCTGTTCTTGTGAGCTAGTTCAGGCATGGGGTGAGAAGATCCTGAAACGCGGACAGGTCCTAGGTGGTGCGAAGTGTTGGAACAGCTTTTAAAGAGAGTCTCCTGTGGCTCTGGCAGCTCTGCCTTTGAGTTAGCTCGATTCAGATCTGCTCTGATCCTGACAGGTTCTCCAGCACTGTCATGTGAACTCTTTGAACCAGTTTCACCTGTTCTTAAGGCAATGGTCCATTCTTCAGGACTTGTGCACCCTTCTGTTAAAATGCCCTTCAACAGCTTGGGTATCACAAAGTAGGAGATTTTTATCCTTTTTATTCCACAGGCAGTTTGGTTACTGTGTGTGAGGAGAGAAGTTCAACTTCTGTTGTGCTGCTGTGATAAGGAATGTAGTCATGCTGTGACTTCAGTACCTGAATAGAGATGTTTGGTCCCTTTTCTGTTCATCCGTCCTGTCCTGGCGGCTGTCAGTAGAACACAGGGGAGCAGTGGGGTTAAACCCCGAATCTGTTATTTTGGTGCTGGCAATTCCAGGCCACTTGCCCCCTTTTTGAGCACGTGTGCAATATTCCTGTTTGCGCTGGAGCCCTCTCTGTGGTACAGAGCAGTGTCTTGGCTCTGTCCCTCTGAAACCATCCAAAACCGTGAGGTGGCTGGGTGTGAGCCACTGGGCATAACTTTATCCAGCCAAACCTTTCCATGTCATCTGGGCCTCAAGACAAGCCACCAGCGTTTTACTGCCTTTTTATTTGCACTTTATTTTCTTCTTTTCCTGATAATGTTTTACGAAGGAAGCGTGTTCTTCGGAGGGGCTGGATTAGGGGGCAGCTGCTATAACAGCCATCTCTCTAACCTAGCCTTTGGTTCAGACACTTTCTGCAGAGGGGAATTAGAGTATATGAGGCAAACTTTTTATTTATTCAGCTGCCCATAAGAACTTGATTGTAAATAAACCTGTGTTCTGCTTTTAAAACCCCACAATGTTCTGATTCATTTATTTGTCTGTCTGTGTGTGACATCTTGTTCTGAATGAGCGAAGAGGGGAACCTGAAATGTTGGTGAATTCTGAATTTGTGCTCAGCTGCATTGTGGGATTTGGTGTAGAGGGGGAAAGAGGCTAATGCTCTTAGCTTCAAGCTGGACTTCCCACAGACACAACCTGGTCTTGCCCTGTCTCTGGAATACTGCCCGGAGACTGAAGGAAGTCTTACTCATTGAAAAAGTGCCCCTGTCCTTGAAAGGCTGATATTTTCTCGGATGTTTTGGATAAATTACTGAACTGAGGAAATCACTATCTGTATTTCAGACACCACTGGAAGTAGAAGGCTTTTTCTGCTGTGATACTTCGACTGCTACCTTGTTAAGTTTTGAAGCCTGTAAGAGGAGCTGCATGGTTCTGTAAAAACACTAAACCCCTTGTTGACAATAATGCTCTAGTTCCTACTTGAGAGTAATGAAGCAAAGCCTTCAGCTGTTTAATGTACAAATTTAACACATAGCTAAGAGCCATCACTGACCACCCTCCTGTGTTCATAAGGGAAGAAGCCTCCTGTCAGCTCCTGGAACTGAGAACTGTAGCAAAAATGAAAAGATTCACACTGGTGTTCTGAAGCATTTCTAAAGGCAAGGTGTTTTTTTTCTGCTGCCTATTGCTGTGGCAGAAGGTCCTTGAAAAGGCACCTACCAAGAGTCCAGGTGACCTTGCTTACTGTGGAAAAACAGATCTCTAAATGACAAGTCTGCATGATGAAAGATTATTGGGAGATTAATGTAATAAAACCTGCAGGCTCTGCTGAGGAGGATCAGAATGGGTTTAGGATGGTTGTAACTTAGACTGCTGTACTTGGTTTTTCTACAGCACGGACACAGATCTTACACAAAGGGCTTTGTTTTGCCTGCTGATGCTGTTACCAAGTAGGTTACTAATTCTCAGTATAATGGCTTGCCTTAAGCATTTTAGATTAAAATTCCTTAGGACCAAGGTAAGTGGGAAATTAAAGTGACCAATTTTAGCTTTTTTTTTGCTATAGTTTTTTTGTTTACTTCTGTTGCCCCCTTTTCCACTTCAACGTGTGGAGGGAAGAAGAGAAAACAAAGGTACCTGTTGTGCAGAGGGGACTGTCGCACTGGTTTGTAGCTAAAGGTGGAGGTGCCCTTGGAGTGGTTTGGGGGTGGGGTGGTGATCTTTCTCTGGCCATAAGAGTGCATTAGGAAGCACGGGGTATGGAGAAGCTGCTTCCAGGCTACCCTGAAGATGTTTGCGATGGCGCACGTGCGTGCACCTCCCAGGCCATCAGAGCAGTAGCAGGTACAACAGGAACGCTCATTCCTCTCCTGAAGGACTAGTGATCCTGCAGTGGCGGCAGCACAGAGTTAACAAACCCTGTTTCTCCTTTTTGCTTTTGGACTGTGTGACTGAAGAGAATGTGGTGATTTTTGTGGGCCAGTTTCTGGGGCCTCTTTCCTGCTTCCTACAACCAGGATTGGGCTTTCCTTCAGCAAAGCAGGCACACGTGAACTCCCATGTTACAGGGCTGGCTGGTTTGTGTTTGCCAGAGTTGATTAAACAGTGATTAAGCTCTCCAAATAATCCACCTCCAGTTAATAAAATACTGCTGGAATTTGGAAAATGCTGAAAGAGCTGAGAAACATTTGGTTTGTGTTCATTTTTTGAAATAATTTACATACTCAAGCCACTGTGTTCAGGCAGATGTTGGTGCCTGCAAAAAGCAGGCCTCGTTTGAGACTGCAGGACTGCTTGAGATGGAGGGTGCTGTTCAGGCTGGCAAGTGGAGAGGCTCTCGTGTGATCTTCCTAATCAAACCAGCAGATGTAGCCTGGAGGAAAGCTACAGCTGTTTGCAAGCCAAAAATTCCTCGTTGTATCGAGACCAAATTCATGGGGGTGAAAAGAGCTATTCTTGGGACATTCCTCACCAGAAAAGCAAAATTAATTGAAGTCTCGGTTCCAGTGTCTTAATCTTGGGTGTTGTGTCTCGCCCTCCAAGCAAATTAAGGAGGGGGGAGGTGTCCTGGCTAGCAATGTACTGGTTTGCATGGGCATGCCAATGGGGCGGTGGTGGAGCAATAACTGATAAGCTGCGCAGTGATTATGACAGCAACGCATTGTTCTCAGTGTCTGGGAGCCCTTTGTAGGAGCATCTAGTATAGAAACATGGTCTGCTGTTTTATAAACTCCCTTTCTCATAAATGCTCTTGTCTGTTCAGCTTCTTGTCAGGCTGGATGACTCGCGACCATAGGAAGGAGGAGATAGAGCTTTAGAATAAAGCTGCTTTCAGTAACCGCCCTGTTCTGAGTCTGTAGTCCTTACGAAGCATGTGAGTATGTCATTGTAGACCTTTTCACTGGCCATCTGAGCTTCCTTAGGTAATGCTTTGTGTTGCTGACCTCACTGCTTTCCAGTTAAATCTTAGCTTGGGTATAATATTTGCTCTTGGAGTGGGATTAATTCTTAAAATCCTGGATGGACGCAACTAGAGACGTGCTTTCAAATCCCCTACAAATTGTCCCCCTTGTTTGCTAGGAGGTTAGTGGTTCCCTCTGGTAGATGTGAAGAAGCATAGGAGACAACTGTGTGGAAAATTCATCTTTCTTCAGGTGGGTAGGAGTTCACACCTTTGTCCCGTGGCAACTCCTGTGGCATTTGGAGCACAGCAAGGTATTTAAAGCTATTTGTTAGTTTATTTGGGTCTACAGCGTGAATAGGGTGTCTGTTCAACAACAAATTCTACTCTGGACTTGGAAAACCTGCCTAGACCTCATAGAAATAGAAATTCTTAAACGTATGTAAAATCTGTTTCTAATCTCTACCTTACATTTTTTACAGCTTTCTAAGAGAAGTATTTCCTTTTCCTATAGTTTATTGTGTGTAAATAGGCCCTAGAAACTATTTCTACCCTTGAAACAGTTTTAAAACAGCAAAGCAAGCAGAAAAAGAATGGAGGCAAATGGCAAGGACAGTCATACGGCGTCAGACCAGCAGTCTAACACAGAGTACTCATTCACATAAGTCCCGTAGGGAGAAGTGTAAGAATAGGGCATGTGTAGCTCCCTCCTTTCCTGATGCTGCTCCTCAAGCTGAGTCTCAGTGGGGTTAAGGTTGTGCCTGGACCGTCCTGTCCAAAAGTCTTTTCCCTTTGAATGTGTCTAATTGTGTGAATCGATTCATATTGATGATTCCAGAGCCTTCTGCTGCAGCATGCTGTACTCTTGTGTACTTCGAGTTTTGCTGTCTGATCACGTAACTGGATGCTGCTATTTTATGACTTATGCCAAGGTGGAATCTCTGCTTCGTACCACTCAGGTTTTCTGAACGTCTCTCTCCGGATCCCTCTTGTGTCCTTTTTTCTTTTTTTCCCCCTGCTTCCCTGGAGAATCTTACTCCGTCCTGTTTTGCCTTGGGTTCAAGCTGTTCCCTACTCCTGGTTATGCTTGTTGCCTTTCTGGGCAGGCAGCTGGACTGTTCTATTTTTAAGGTCCGTTCTGAGTTCAGTGATACCCTGCAAGTAACAGGTTGCATGCGGTTCTGATTTAAGAAAATACAGTGGGACGGATGAGTTCTCGTTTTAGGTTACCAACACATACCGCCATCCTAGATCTTAGGCTGAGCGTGCCGTATCCAAGACGTGGGTACGTCTGGGGTTCTGAAATGCTGTAAATGGCATTCTCTGTTGTGCTCTTGGTTTATTTCCTAGTAACTGCTCTGCTTATGCCAAGATGTTATTCCGAAGTGATGCCAAGTATAACTGTGCGTGTCAGATGATAGTTGTATTTTCTTGGAGTGCAATACTTGTCACTCACCATTACAGAACACACAGTAATTCATCCCCTATCCTTTCTGCATCATGAAGCACTTCTCCAGCTCAGCACAGACAGCTTTATTTTGGGGAATCCAGAACAGTCTGTGGGCAGGGTGTTCTCTCCTTACCTTCTTTCCTTTCACTCAAGGATATGCTCAACAGCAAATGTCCCAGGACAGGTGGCACCGCGCTGGTGTATATTTGCAGCAGTAAAAAAGCAAAACAAACCCTCCTGAAATGATCCAAACCCTGAAAGGAGCCAAAAAACATATGTATTGGTATTCTGTAATTCCTGTACTTTATCCCGTTATTAATGAGTGAAGTGACGTTTCTTCTTATCTCACGACAATTTAGAGCCCCCGATGACAAATCTTGAGGTACCTTTTGAAAATCAAAGGACCGTTTGTTGATCAGATTACCTTTACCTGTACTCTTACAGATTTCTTCACAGAATTACTTTCCTCAAACCTCTCTGCAAAGGCCAAGCTATCCCTTCCCCTCTGGATTCTTCTAGTCCACTAGTTTCTTAATATGAATTAAGGAGTTCTTAGGCTTTTGTAATGTTTCTGAAGAGCTGTTTTAAAATAGATTTTTATGTTTTTATAAAAACTATATATAGGTTTTACATTTTGTGGTTTGTTGGGGTTTTTTATGAGGAGTAGCTAAAATGAAAAGTAATGCACCTTCTGTACTGCCCCTGAGTATGTATTGAAATAGTCTTTGGTAAACTAGACATGGGAGTAGAATGCTGTACCCAGCAAGTATAATTCTGCTTTTATGTCATCTACCTATTCTTTTCTAACATCTCTCCCAGGATATTCTGGGTCAGAAAAGCTTCATTCACCCACAGTCACATTCCCATCTTTGACCATGAGCTGCCCTGAGTCTCAAAAGACAGGGACGAGTGGGAAGAATCCTGGTTCCCCTTACAAACAAGTTATCTTCAAAAAAAGCTCCCGTGACAAAGCTGTAAGTACCGTAGCAGTGAGTTTGTTTAGGTATGAGTTTTACCTGTAGTCCGAGTGGAGACTTATTAGAAAGCTTTCTTCCATCCCCTTAATTTTTTCTGAAGAAGGACCATGAACTGTATTTAGTGCTAAGTTTGAGGAGGTGATGTGAACAGTTTATAGGGCAAGCTTCTCATATATTGCAAGGCAAGAGGAAGGCAACTCGCCTCACTCCTCCTGGATTGTACTCTTGCTGTAAATGTTTAAAACAAAGCTGATTAATTGTCTTTCCAACCTCTTGGCACCAAAAAAATCTTTAAATCTATAGTTCTTTGTCCCATACACAAGTATCTATGGTACACTTTTGGGAGTTGGTCTACATCAGGTCTTCAGTTCCGTTGTCCTGAGGCATGGGAATAATCCCATTGAGTCTTGTGGGGATTGCATGTTTGCTGGAAAAAAATACTGTGTTTAAAATGGAATTGTTCTGATCTCTTCAAGATTTATAGCTCTGTGCTGTGTGTGTCCACTTCCCCAGCACATAACCATCAACACTTTCTAGTTCAACCATGGTCGTCTTCTCCTTACAGCTGACCATCTACCTGGGGAAGCGGGACTTCATCGACAATGTAGGGGATGTGGAACCTGTGGGTAAGTCCACAGGGATATGTGCTGCCCTTCCTGCTCTCTCAACCCTGATTATCCTCTGTTAATCTTTTTTATTTTTTTCCTTTCTTTTAGATGGTGTCGTATTGGTGGATCCTGCAATTATCAAGGGAAGAAAAGGTTTGAGGCTTTATGCAACCTATGTTTCAGAGATTGTTAGCCCTCTTTTGAAGTGAGATGCTGAGCTAGAACCTTTTTACTGATTTAAGAGTACAAATGTAACTCGCTTCCCAGTGAATGGGCTTCCTGCTCAACATAATGCATGTTCTCACATATGGTATGAAGACCTACTGGGTTATACAACAGTGCTCAAATGGGTTTCTCTTGACTCTTTAGTGCAGGAGGATTTTACATCCCACCCTGGCAGCATTGTTAGCCTGCAGCGTGCTTTACCCGTCATCTGCTTCTTTCCAGTGTATGTGTCCCTGACCTGTGCTTTCCGGTACGGCCAGGAAGACATTGATGTGATTGGCCTCACCTTCCGACGGGACCTGTTCTTCTCTAGGGTCCAAGTGTACCCGCCTGCGGACAAGCCAGAGTCTCTTTCACACTTGCAGGAATCTCTGCTAAAGAAGCTGGGGAAAAATGCTTATCCCTTTTTCTTTACGGTAAGTATCTCATAAGAGCCTCTGACCCTCTTCTCCTTGTCTGTTATTACCAGGCTGCTGAGAGCTTCTGATGGACTGAAGACAGGGATTAATAGTGAATTCCTGTTATGCAAAGTTCCAATTTTGAGTGATAGGCAACAGACCTTTTTTTTTTTTTTTCTTACCATCCTGAGTGGTAATGTTCAACAAGATCCTACCAGCACGTGACAAGTGCTTTCCTTGGAAAAGCAAGGAAACGTGCAATGGCTTTATGCTAGCAACAGCCCTGTATATCCTTTCCCCATTCCTGAGGAGCTTGGATACTTCATACCACTGCCCCAGAGCTCACAGAGGAAGTGCCAAATGCTTTCTGTATAAAAATTTTATGGATTGAACAAGCAGATTGAAAGCCCTTTACCAGATGTCATCAACAAATAACAGCTCATTGCCAAGTTCTGATTGTGACAGGGTGCCTTTCCAGTACTGCCAGTGACATGTCTGCCTTCACATTCCCTAGGAAGATCCAGGTTTGAAAACCGCATGCTCTGCAACAGCAACAAATAAGTCTTTGAATGATTCTGGTAAATGGGTTGGTACCTGCCATAATGTTATCAACCACTCAGTACAATCTAGTGATCTTCAAACTGCTGGAGTCTCTAATGGGACACTAGTGCTCAGTCTCCATGAGCTACTCTGCAGCCTTCCCAGTTGATGTCTGGAGCTGCTGACCCTGCCCAGGTGGGGAGTGGATGGATACTGGCTGGTGGCCGGGTGGTCTTCATGGCCTTAGTTATGTTTGACACAGACACTTTGCTCAAGCTTCAAGCGCCTGTAAATGGTGAGTACCACTGCTGTGAGCTGTATCTGTCATCCTGGATGAAGACCCAGGTGTAGCAGCTTCTACTCTTAAGTTGTGCCTCTAGGGCTCTGTTTGATATTTAGACCACGTGCTTCATGTGCCTGGACTATTTTTACTTTTTGTCTCTTTTTTTTTCTCTTCCTTGGTTTTAAAGTATTTTTGGAGGAGAGGGACTTGTTCACACAAGGTAATTAAGGCCCTTATCTTAGCCAGAACTTCAGAGGGTTACTGCATTACAGTGAGTGACCTGTTGTCTTCAGGATTGCTTTGTACCTTTTGTGAGCAATATATTAACTAGAGTATCTGTGTATGTTTCTTTTTCCTCCCACAGTTTCCAGATTACCTGCCTTGTTCAGTATGTCTGCAGCCTGCACCTCGTGATGTTGATAAGGTGAGACTTGCCTCAACCATTGTGCCATGATAAGCACAAGTCAAGTGGAAAAAGTCATGTGAATTTATTTGGCTAGTTTGAGAGTAGAATAAAGTGACACTGGATTTTACTGTGATATGCCACAAAGATCAGGAACCTGACTTCAGAACTACAAGAGTGTGTCACGGAGTTGGAATTTAAGGTAGTCTAGTCAAATAGCAACAAGTCTACTGAATCTGCAAGGCTTCTAGTTTCCATCATGATTTGTGGATTGGCTGCACATAAAATGCTTGTAGCAGTCAGGCTACATGAGAGATAAGGAGACTTGAGTGTGTTAAATCTCACAGATCACTATAAATAGCCTGTGTTAAACCTGCTCCTGAATGAAAACAAATGCAGAGAAGAGCTGGCTTGCACGTGTGTGTAAACTAAACGGAAATCCTGGAGTAAAAGTCACTAGATAATGAGATGCTCTGCAAGGTTTCTGACACCATTTAAAATACTCCTTTTATAGGTAACTGGATGCTTCTCTGAATAGCAGAGCTAGACTAACAGCCAGGCAAGATGGGATGCAGGTTGTAGAATCCAGTGCGACAAAGATAAGCTGTGTTTTTTGCTAAGGAATGATAGCAAAAATTCCTGTATTGCTCTGAAGAGAGTTATCTGGGACTCACACAGATGTCCCACGGTCCTATAAACCAGTTAAATTAAAGGTCAGCTTGCCCTGATCACTCCCACTCTTTAGACATTGTGAAAGAAGTTGACCCTGAGTCACGTATTGGCATTACAAAGCCAATTCAGAAGTTCAGTTCAGAAAGCCGGTGTGGATTGGAGAGCCTTGCAGGCTGCTCAGTCTTATAACCTGTAGCATACAGTGACCTCTACAGCACTACTCTTGCAGAAAGCCTTTTAGGAGTAGGGATGTCCTCTGTCAAAGGCTGGAAATTAAGCCTCATTTATCGGGAACAGTGTGGACCAGGTGGATGCTGCCACACCAGTTGGCAGGAATCTCTGTTACAACAGTAGGAGGCCAGAAGAATTTGCAGTTGGCAAGAGTCTGCCAGTTTCTGGTGTACAGAAAGATATTTGAACATCTGCAGATATTTCTGGCTTCTGACTGTGATTTCACAGCTGTCCTCTCTCTCTGGCAGAGCTGTGGGGTGGACTTTGAGGTGAAAGCTTTCTCAACAGAGAATGTGGAAGAGAGAGTTCATAAGAGGTAACAGAATGTGTGTGTGTGTGTGTGTGTGTGTTCGGCTTTGCCCTTCTTAAAGGGGGTGGGCGATCCAGTAATGCATCTCAGTTGCTTGTTCAGCTTTGCCCGCTTGTCAGTGGACTTCCTGAGTGTAAGCACATGTGAATGCAGAACTCCTGCCTCTGCCAGGCACAACGTACCACCATGTTGTCCTCTGCTACTTCCCAGGAACTCTGCACGTCTGCTGATCCGTAAGGTGCAGTATGCTCCAGAAAAGCCAGGACCCCAACCTTGTGCAGAGACCACCTGGCAGTTCTTCATGTCCAACAAGCCATTACACTTGAAAGCTTGCCTCAGTAAGGAGGTGAGGAGTTTCCCCGAGGGCTGTGGACATCATACTGTTGGCATTCCAGTATGCATTTTGCTGCCCAAAGCAGCTGCTTTGTGTGTTGCTTAGATGGTCTCAGCTGAGACTGATTTGTCCCAGCACTCAAGGGCTCTAATGTAACTTCTGTCAGTATCTGCTGTTAGGGGAAGCTGAAACCCATTACCAGATGCATTTGAGGCTAAATAAGTCATTGTGGGAGAGGTCATCTTGCTTTATCTGGCCTCTGAGGAGATTGAATCTGGGGGGACTAGAGTGTTTTAGGGCTTAGGAAAGTCTCCTGGCTGGATTTCTGAGCATCACGTTCCCTCTAGGTGTACTACCATGGTGAGCCCATTCCAGTCACTGTCACTATCAACAACGACACGGAGAAAACAGTGAAGAAGATCAAAGTCCAGGGTACGTTTTTACTGTTGCTTGGGATTCCTTGAGGGAAGGAAGACTGAATGGTGAAAGGACTGAAAGAGAACGGGAACTAAGTGCTTGCACCAGCTAAAGCAGGCAGTCAGGAATTTGTACCTCCACCCTGTCCCTGTTTCTTTGCTATTCGTCAAGTAAAACACTGCAGCTTTTTTCCCTGACTCTCTCATAGTTACTCACATATGGCTTGATTTCAGGCACCAGTATGTCCCTTCCAGTAGAGAGAAAGGGTCTGGCACCTGCCATAGGCAAGGCAGGTGCTGTTGGGAAAAAGCCACCTCTCTCAGGAGGCAGTGGGAAGGGCTCCCCCGTCAGTGCGATGCTCCTGCTCGCTGTGAGCGTGCCTAGGTTGAACACAATTTTGCTTGGTGTTTTAGAAATACCCGGCAATGCAAGAAACAGCTGCTCTGCCTGCAATAGTGTAATTCCTCCTGAGGAAGTTGAGGGCAGAGGCTCACATTCAGAGGAGTTTCAGTACTGTGCCTGTGCTTTATTTGTGGCACTGCATGTTTTTTTCCCACAAGTCCTGCTGCACTTGATGTTGTGGAAGGCAGTCTGAGAAACAGAAAAAGGATGAGAAAGAGAAGGCAGGGAGGGAACAAAATTGCTGAGGTTTTTACAGAACTATAGCAGAGAAAGCCAGTTCCATGCTGGTCTTGGATGCACTATCTAGTGATTCCCAAATATTTTTAGGCTGACAGGCCTCTGACAAGCTTTAAAAGGCCTTGTTGGTCCCCAGATTCGTTCCTCATCAGTGTTTCAGTCAGAATTATCTTATGTTTTTTTGGTATTTGACCGGAGAATATAAGCCATTTATTATCACGGGCTCTTGACTGCAGTCTGCCTGATGATGGTGTCTCCTGAATGCAAATGCATGGGCTATAGAGACACCAGAGATAAAAGCGGACACTCCTAGAGAAGAGAGAGGGAGATCTTTATAATGGAAAAAGCAGGATCCCACGGGAAACCATGGATTATTGATTTTTTTGTTGTTGTTGTTGTCTCCAAGTCTGTATGCCTTTCAGGGAAGATAGACTTTGGCCATTTGTGTGCTGTTGGTCTTCATCCAGGTCTGACCTGGTGATCCTTCCAGGCCCTAAAAGGACGGGTTTTTCAGGTGTCCTCCTCATGTCTTCCATTCCTAAGACTCGGCGGGGGTGGCTGTGTTGCTTCTGATGAGTATGCACAACTTGATTGTCTGCTTTCTCCTTTCTCACTCAGTGGAGCAGGTTGCCAATGTGGTTTTGTACTCCAGTGACTACTATACAAAAGTGGTAGCTGCTGAGGAAGCACAGTGAGTGAATGCTCTGCTTATGCCTTCTTGCTTCTTCACACCCTTTTAATTACCCTCCTCCCCAGTAATGGGAGGAGCTCTTGAGCTCTAGTCTGGCAGTTACCTGCTGTTACAGTGCTCTCTCCTCTCCTCGTACGTCGTGTGGTGTGTCCCCCACACCACCCATACTCTCTGGATGCAGCTGGCCTCCTTTTCACATAGCTAGCAGGGACCCTGCACCCTTTTTCAAAGAGAACAGGGAGGTTGCAGAAGAGGGTTGAAGAGCAATTACCTACTAGAAAAACTTAGCAGGGGCTGTGCGAGACTCCCCTCTGCTTGAAACCTTTAGAGATGCAACCTTTTTCTGAAAGGTTCTGCTGCTTGAGTGGAAACCATGGTTGCTCTAGCTTGAGGTCAGTCTTTTTCACACCATTGCATTTGCTTTCTTCTTTTCTTAGAAAGCCCATGAAAACCTTGAGCCTATTGACATTGTGGAGAACCACTTGCTCTTTTGCACTGCATTGGCAGGGCAGCATTGAGCTTTGCTTCGTGAGGAGGGTTGGACACACCCAGACACTTTGAATATTTTGGTGTTTTGCTCTGTAGCTCAGGGACATGTTTTCCACTGAGTGTTGGTCTTCTCATCTGGGATTCATTTTGTCCAAGTTTGGAGGTCTGCAGCATAGTTTTGACCTTAGAAGTCTGCCTTAATGTGAAATTAATAATTTTCTGTGAGTGCTTGTTCCTCTCTGCTGATTATAAAGGGATTTTTAAAAAGTAGTTTAGATGTAAACATCTGCATTGTAGACAACTAAATTTGGACAGATCAATTCCACTCCTTTTGGACAGCTCTGTAATCTGTGGTGAAATTCTCTTGGTTGGGTGTGTAACACAAACCAGTGTTTATCACTTTCCTCCTCCCACCTGCTTCTTATTTTCAGGGAAAAGGTGCAGCCAAATAGCAGCCTGACCAAGACACTGACACTTTTGCCCTTGCTAGCAAATAACCGAGAGACACGAGAAATAGCCCTGGATGGAAAGCTAAAGGATGAGGACACCAACCTGGCTTCTAGCACTATGTGAGTAGTTTTAAATGGTGCCAGGTAGTGGAGGGCTATAAAGAGGGGAGGATGGAGGAGACTCTTCTATCATGAGTTTGTTCTTGCAAATGTGCGTCCAGATGGGTACATGTAAGTTGCATTACTTTATCACATTCATTTGGGGTAAATAGTGACCACAGATCTGGAGAGGTATTGGCTGTCCCTGAGGCTTGTCTGCTTTGTCACTTTGAGGAGCATTGGGTGTTCACTGAGTTCTCCTTCCAGCCATATATTGTTGCTGTGTTGCTGAGCCACCTGACACTGCTGTCTGTTTTCTCTGGTAGTATTAAGGATGGAATAGACAAGACAGTGATGGGGATTCTGGTTTCCTACAAGGTCAAAGTGAAGCTCACTGTTCCAGGGTAAGAGTAACTGACTTTTTGCTACATCTCCGTAGAGTTCAGAGAGGGAAATGTGTGTACTTCATTGATGAGTGGGAAGAGGGCAGGACAGTCCACCCCAAGAGAAAGAGCACATATTATAGAACACAGGGCTCCCTCTGAAGCTTAAACTGGCTGAAAATCAGTCTTGGTCTATCCAAAGAGCTTGTCCTGAGCTAGAGCAGTTGGATTACCTTCGTTAGGTACTGTATGACTTTAGGTCTGAGCTATGAACCTCTGGTTTACATTTCTATTTCTTGTTTTAAAGCCTTAACTCATTTTGTGAGAACTGAGCTGAAACTTTGTGTGAGCCTTTATGCTGGTGTTCTTGTTTCCCAGAACAGAAGGTAGAGACATCTGCCTCGGTGTCATATCTACTCTAGCTCCGGTTCTGTACAGAGCCAGCTTTCTGGGAGATGTTACCAACATGTGCTAGTTCCCAGCATACAGTGCAAAAGAGGACAAGAATATTAACTCTTAGATGATGATAGTTAGTGTTTACAGTTGTATACATTTGTATTTCATTTCATTCATCTGTTCTTTCTAATATAGAAATGAGTCAGTGATTTGCCTAAAGCATGATAAAATGACTGCTGCCTTCTGTGGTCCTCCGACTGCCCTTGCCCTTTGGCTCTCAGAAAAGGAGCCATGCCCATGGTCAGCAGTTCAAAAACTTAAACCCTTTCTCTGTGGGAAGGACAGGAAAAATGAAAATTACCTTTTCTAAAAACAAGTTTATTTGGATATTATGTTTTGGGGCAAGTAGAGAAGAGTGTAGGAGGAAGGTGATTTCAGTAGTCCACCAATAAAACAGCTTTTATAGAGCATCAAAATGGCCAGGCACCAAATATGCCTTTTCTCCTTGTTTTCTTCTGTAGCATGCTGGGAGACCTCACCTCCAGGTAAATGTCATCTTTCTTTTCAGACCATGCAGTCATAGTTGATAATTCATCTTTTTACCCTCTTATTCCCTTTCCTGCCTCCATAAAAAAAATTAACTATCCCTTAAGCTGACAGAAGTAGCCTGTGTATTCAGCTATGAAAATGAAGCAATTACAAAAATTCCTTTGATTTTATGTACATGCAAGTACATTCAGCACATAATAAACCCAGTTTATTGAAGTGGATATGCCTGGGATATTTGTGGAGAAATCAGTTTAATTCTTTCTGAGGGGAAAATTATGATTAGAAAATGATGAAAGGATGAGTGAAGCTGGAGCTAGGGCTTGGGCTGGCCTGATGGGGGCAGGGGACTGACCCAGGCATGAATGGCGCTGTGGGTCTGATGCATTCTCTCTTCTCCCCAAAGTGAAGTGGGCACAGAGCTGCCGTTTCGTCTCATGCACCCCAAACCTGAGGAGAACAACCCAGCAGGTCAGTTCTGTTTGGTTTTTGCCTTTCTTTGTCGGCAGGCTCTGGTGAAATCTTACCATTGCAAGGCTTACGGTGACGTGTTCTACAGGAAGCCTTCAGAGTTTACAAAGCTCCAGTACGGGGGCTGCTCTGTAGCTGTACAGTGTGTGTACAGCTGTACAGTGTATGTGTGTGTGTGTGTATCAACCTCAAGGCACAAAATAACAGGGAGGATTGCTGCAAGGATGGGAGAAGGTGGAAATGGTCATGTTCTCTTTTTACCTTTGATCTATGGATTCACAACTCAGAGCGCAGGGGCTTGAGGAAGCACTGCACAGTTAGATCTCATGACTGCTGTGCAAAATGTCTGGAATGAAGCTGTCAGCTATTCCCAGCCAGATTCCCATACAGAAAATGAGAATCTGTCAAGAAAACACCCAAGTCATGAGCATCATAAAAAGCATAATACTTTAAGCAAAGATCAGAGGTGATAAAACTGATGCGGCCTTTAAGTTCAGTGGGTGCCTGAGAGGAATGTGTCTTCAGAGTCAGGTCAGTGAATGGAAATGTGGGAACTTTAAAGCAGTGTACAGAGCTAGCTTTCCCCAGGCATGTCGAGGCTTGGGATCAGATGCCAAAACTTCAGGCTGTCTTGAGCATCTGTGTTCTCCTCCCACTTCCTCAGACCCTGGCTGGGTCTGTTCTCTAGTGGTGAACATACAGAAAGTGCAAGATACTTGCACTAAACTGGTAGCTCCTGTATAGCATCTGAAGCACCTATTGAACACAAAGCATTATGCCAGCCTTTCAGTGTTGGGGCTGTTGTAGATGAGTCAGCTTGTCCTGCTCTCTGTATTTGCATAGGCTTCAAACAAAAGCCCATGGCTGCTTCTGTGCTGCTTTTTTTTTATCCTCTCTTCTTTTTTTTTTTTTTTCCCCTCTTTTTTTTTTTTTTTCCCCTCTTTTTTTTTTTTTTTCCCCTCTTTTTTTTTTTTTTTCCCCTCTTTTTTTTTTTTTTTCCCCTCTTTTTTTTTTTTTTTTTTGTCCAAAAGTTACCAAAAGCTGCAGTTTCTGAGAACTTGACCACTGAGAAGAGCTGTCCTGAGATAGGAGCTTTATTCTGTACTGGAAGCATTAAAAAGGAGTGACTTGAGTCCTTATTTTGTGAAATTGTTGGAGGAATCCAGTGTGAGCAGTGAGAAGAGAGACTGGTGATCTGCTCCACACTCAGTTGCTCTGATTGGGCATCAGAGTTGCTAATGCTGGATGTGCTGGAGTGGGTGAAGGTGTATTTCTTCACTCCTGTAAGAATTGCACTACAGGAAACTCTCATTTTCACTGAGGAAAAAAGCTCACCCTGCTGTGAGCTGTGCCAGCATGGCCTCTTAGCACAGACACAAACATGCTCATAGAAGTTTTGTGTGCGTGCTACTCCCCCATCAGAGAAGCACAATGAGTCTAGGAAGCACTTGCAGGACAAATCCATGAGACCTATTCCCTCTCACCCCCTGTCCACTGTGGCCACAAAGGAGACAGCCGCATCACCCAGGAGCAGCACAGGACCCTCCACAGCAGCCTGCACCCCAAAGCTGCCTCCAGCTGTCCTGTGAGGTGGGAATCGGGTCCTCAGGGTTGATCCATAGGACTAGCAAGGTTGGATCACCTCAAGGAAGCTGCTGTGAAGCAAATGCTTTTGTTGGCATAGGTGTGCCCGTGCTGCAGGTTCACTGTGGGCCAGCAAAACTCTGACGTTGCTGCGCGCTTCGCCGTGATCTCAAATTGGTGACTCACTGTGGGAGTCCTTGCTTTGTTAAGGGTCTTCTGTCTCTTCTGGTAGCTTCTATGTTCTGAAGCATTTCTCTTGGACTTTCCTGCAGCAATCTCCCTGCCCAGGAACTTGGCAAGGGGCTGGGGCTGGTCCCAGTGGCCCCAGGTGCGGTGGCCAGTGAGGGCCATCTAGTGCCTGCTGCAGGGAGCCTCGCAGGGCAGTGCTGCTGGTGGGGCAGCTCCGGCCCGCACAGTCTGGAGCTTTCACAGACAACAGAGAAAAGCTTGAAAGCTTCAAACAAGGGTCATCCAAGGGTTTAGGCAAATGTAAAGCATTTTACATTTTTAGAATGGTGTGAATTTTTTTACATGACATTTTATGGTGGTAACAATGCTGCAACCCCCATTCTATTACTTATACTTCAGGCGGATAATTCTGGCAGAAGCATCTCTAATATGAGAAAAAATGGAATTCAGTCAGTTCTCCCTTCTAAGATCATTTCAAAGGACAGCTGATACACTCCTTTATGCAGCACACCGAAAAGGATGTGGGCAGAAGATTTTACAAGGGAAATGGAGAACTGCAGTGTTTCTCAGATCGCTTCCCCCAACACACCCTCTTACCGCAGGCACAGCCCATGTATTGTTTGCTACATCAAAGTCTTCTAGGAGCTTTCTGATTGCAGACAGCAACAGTTCAAGTACTTTGTCCAGATGGAAATTGCCAGATTCTTACAAACTGAAAAAAATACAGGTAGTTTTGGGAGCTTATCAATGAGGAAAGCCCTACAAATGGCTAAGTCGAGAAGTAAGTGCTTTCTTTTAAGTGAAGATACTGTACCACGATATAAAATTCCTCTGAAGCCTGCAGAGCTGACTTGAACACTGTGCTGGAATGTGGTGTCTGAGCTCGTTACAGGGAATAGAACAGCCTCCCATATGAACTGGTAAACTAAAATTCTCTGGCTTTATTGCCTGATAATTTTCCATGTACTGTGCCTAATCACTCTTCCCGATTATGAGTTCATGCTCTTTAAATTTTTTGTTCTGCCACCTTAGTTCATAAACTCTGAGAAATAGAATGTGATTCATTAGTGAAATACCATCCAATTTGGAATCAAGCAAATCAAGACTTAATTGCAGAGATGGAGCTTCAATAAACAGTGTTTGGAGTCTCAAATGCCCCAAAAGATGGTATTTTTCTTTGTCAGCTTTTTCAGAGTGGGTGTAGGCAGGGGTGCGTGCACTGGGAATTTGGGGATCACTCCTTATCTTTTTCCGTCCCCTTTTGGTTTTAGTGATGAGTCAGTAGTAACCAGTTTGCCTATTGAACCTCTTTGCTTACTTGACTGTCGCTTCACCTTAAGACACAGCTGGGAGAAAGGAAAGAAATCAGGGCAACCCTCTTACAGAGTTGAAGCTAAAATGGGATTTAAACGTGCCACGTATTTTTTTTTTTTCCCTTGCACTGGGATAATATCCTTTTCTCTAGCCAAGGTGATTTATGGCAAAAGTAAATAAAACATGTAGCATCAACATATTAAATCACATAGGGCTGAACTGAGTGCACAGAATCTCAAAAAGATAAGCTTCTCAAGAACACGTTTTAATTATATTAGGGCCAAACTGGGGCAAGTATAATCAACTGCTCTGTGCTTTATTTCACAGCAGATAGCTCTGCCCTTTTTATTTGTCTGTGAGGGAGCTGTGAAGCATTCATCGCTCAGGAAAAAGCAGGTCTGTCAGAGCGCATGGCTATTGTGGATAGCTTGATCTTTCTTTTCTGTGCCTGGAGGAGACAGAAGAGGAACAGTTTGCTACCTTTCCTTTTCCATGTTTATTTATAGCTTCCTTGTCCTGGACTTCTTGTAGGCCAGCATTTGCATGTTTCGTATGTGCTGGTTTTGCAATTGTTTTTGGACCCATGTGGTTCACAGGTGGTTATTTTTAGGCGAAGCAGCTCCTGTCGCGTTGGCAGTCTGTCTTTTCCGCCCGTTGTCAAAAATGTATAGAGATCCATTTCTTTTAAAGATAGATTCACACTGGGCTCTGTCTCCTCGCTATTCCAAGACCTTGCCCGGTCAGCAGTTAGCCCAGAAGCTCCTGCTGGATTTTTCTCAAGGCTGTGGCCTCAGCATGAGTTCTTTGGTCTGGAGTTTTCCTGCCCTTTCCCTAATAATGCTTTACATTTTGTGGGCTCACATCTTGGATACTGGCCTTTGTTTTGGCTGTTGTTCAACAAATGGTTATTTATCTGCTCCCTTGTTAAACTTGCATGGAAGGGCTGGTTTCAAGAAACCCATAAACGTTTTGTCTCTTTGATAGTAAAGCTATACTTGCTTGTATTGGGATTGTAACTTGCAGAAATTAGTGTATTTTTAAAGCACTTGCATGTCTTGGAATATAACACAGCCTACTCCCTTTTTTTTCCCCCTTCCATAAAGTTAGAGAGGTTAAAAGCAAGCTTATAATGAAAATTACCGTATGCCACAACTTTAATTATAGGGAATCATTTCTGTGGCTGCATAATAAAAGCTTACAGAAAAACCCTCCGCAGAGAGTATGATGACAGTCTGGAGCCTCGATGATCCTTGAACAGAACCCCCTCCCATCCCAGCCCTCAAAACAGTTGCTGGCATTCCAGATAAAGAAAGAAATGCTCTACCCATTTTCAGGTTCCTGAGAATTTTCAATGTTTTAATGATAAATAAAGCACAGGACTTATTCATCTCTTTAGAGAACTATGTGGAGTGCACTTAACTCCTGCTAGGGTGCAAATATAGACATTTAACAAGCACATGGGATGTAGTATAACAGCCTGAAAGTAAAATAGGGCATCTTCTGAGTGTAACCTTACGTCTGGGGTATATGATAAACGTTACTCTACTACCACAGTTACCATTTATCTGACAGTAAGGAATATGCCCAACTGAGACGACACCTATTTTCCCCTGCAACCTATTTTGTAAAATTGGCTTCAAACTGCATTGGTGGGTATCTCACTCAGCTTCACCCACAGCGTTGATGTCACTGTTCCCGTAGTAATAAGTGTGCTTCAAAGCCGGGAAAAAAAATAGACTATTTAAAGAATAAAATGTGGAGGAAAAATGAATGAGAACGATGCTTTACGTGTTGGAAATTTCCAAAGTTCTGAATATTTCATTTTAAATCCATTTCAATCAAGCATGCACGTCCTGAGACCTTCAGACTTCATCTTGGCTTCTGTGAGTAGAGGAAACCATCCTTTCCGAGTCTGGATAGGCACCATCGTGTATGTCTTCACGTGATCCATCCTTTGAGGCGTTTTGGCTAGAGTGGACCCATTTGGCACACTTCTAATGCTGACTTTTCCAGCAGTGCTAGTTGCCACTTGTTGCCCTTGATTTCAGTGTGTGTTGTGGGTGGGGAATTCTCCAGGCAGCAAATTAGCATTCTGAATCTGTGAAAACTTCTCTAGAATGATGGCCTAGATACACTTTGCTTCCTAACTTAAACTCAGGAGAAGTAAGCCAGTGAGGTGACTCTTACTTGCCAAGGATAAAGCACCTGTGAGAACAAAAAGAGAAAAAAATCCCTGCCCCCCATGTCGTCACTGCAATAGCGTCTGTTCTTCTTTTAGGCTGTGCTGAAATAGCTTCCAAGGAACCTTGCTAGCAAGCAGGATTCGTTATGGTATGGTTAGCAAAGATCCCATCAAAGAAACAAGTGCCAAAGGTCTCGGGATTATATTTAGGGAA
>NW_010406397.1:0-4357 GCF_000710305.1 Buceros rhinoceros silvestris | reverse complement strand
AAAGATGAAATCAGGAATATTGCCTCAAGTGCATAAACTATCTAATGAGAGACCACCTAGGCCTTTCTGTATTCGGATCCTGTTTGATTTTAATACCTTCACGTTTATTGAACAAGAACACTGTCTTCTCATCAGCTGACTACTTAAATCACAGTGACAGACCAACTCAGACTAACGTTATGTCACACAAGCACTGCCATCTCCAAGCAGAAGGTGTGCAGGGTAGATGTATCTCAGAGCTGGGACTGCTACCATGCATAAATGGGAAAATCTGTCTTTGAATCTCAGCCCTTCTGATGTCTTGGGCAACGTTGCTGCAGTGTTTTTCCATTTGGGAGATCAAGTTTTGCTTCATCAGGTGCGCGTACACACATTTCGAGACTTTCTGGAGTTCTCCTTGTATTGCTGCAAACCCCGCTGCTTGTTGCTGTGATGTTTTGTCAGTTTATCAATTTTTGCTGGTTTTAGCATCCATTGCTCTAACTACTTGGTGTGTCTTTTTCCTCCTTTACAACATGCTGATAACCACAGGGAAGGCTGGGTGAGTTTCTCTTAGTATTTCACATTCTAGCTTCAGCTGTGCATTGACTCTTTGAAAACTCCTCAAAATTGTCCAAAAAGCCCCAAGGTTCAGAGTATGAGCTTAAATGCAAAGTAAGTTACTGTAGCTTGACAAAATGCGGCTATAGGTTGAACAGCAATGGTTGACCACGTGAAACTAGTTTAAGAGAAGATGTTTTGCCTCACAGTTGGAGGGAGGGGTGTCTTTGTGGTCAGCTGATGCTCAATAGGTTTGACCGTGTGCCCTTACTTTAGTACAGAAGGAGTAAGGATGAAAGGTTTCCCATTTTATTTCTAGACAAAGACCCTCTCAGGCTGCAGACTCTTCAGCTAGCTGATAAATATTTATCCAGAATAGACACGATTCGGTACAGATGGAAATCTCCTCAGTTTGTGTCCTGACTTGCTCAATCCACTGTTTTTCATACTAGCTAGAATACCACCAATGAAGATGGTGCCTGTGGGAATGTGATCCAAGTCTCTCTGAAGACAAAGGAAACATTACTAGCGTGCTCCAGGCTTCTTCTCCTCTTCCTCTGTTTCATGTAGTCTGCTGGTATAAAAGAATTGCTAACATAATTTTGAAAGACCTGCGTTTCTTTCATTTCAGTGAAGCAGAGCTGGTATTTGAGGAGTTTGCTCGTCAACAGCTAAAAGATTTGCTTGATGATGAAGACAAGAATACGACCTTGACTGATGAGTGACTAAAAGAACAAGCTGGCAGAGAAGCTACGTAACTGGCATCAATTAGAAATTTAGGACCTAGGTTTCTAGTAAGCTGCATGTTCTCAGTGCATCCGTGGTCTTCCAGGGATCAGCCCTGAGATCAGTGGACATAAACCCATGAATCTCTATTGCTTGTTAAAAGTTTCGGCTGTAGAAGAACGTAGCAAACTCAAAACCTGATGCTTACTCGAGCTCCCAGAGGAGGTCAGGAAGTCTGCCATGCCGTAACTTCTGCTTTCAGGGCTACCTAATAAAGGGGTTTGTTGCTTTCACCGCTGGTGGGAGCTTGCATGATGGTTTGCGCAGTCTGCCTAGACTTACTCGGTGTCGAAGAGCCTCTGACTTTGAAATGCTAGTGAACCAAGTCCTAGTCTGAAAGGCTGGCCTGCAGCCTTTGGCGATTCATTTAAGCTTCTCAGTGGACTGCACAAAATCGGTTTTGTTTCCTTTTCGTTGGTTTTGCATTTGTGCTTTACCAAACTTGTGAATATTCTCAGTGCTTGTGTTGTCCCCCTGTGTGGCTTACACCTACCTTCTGTACCGGTAGATGTCTTGCAAGTCACCTTCCACAGCAACTATAATGCTGAGGTGTGTGGTTAGCTTCCTAGCGATATTCTTGACAACCCCGTTATTAGAGATGAGAGAGATGTGCACTGTCCATGAATTCCTTACCAAAGTTCCCTATATACAACCCCAAGCAGAGAGCTGCTAGTCCACGTGGATATTTAACCTGGCTTCCTGTCTGCAACTGTGCTTCAGAAGAGGGTGCAGTAAAATGAAGGAGGAAATTATGGGGCAGCCTGCCCTGAGGAGCCTTTTCCAACATCCATCTGCCAGAGGTCGGTTTATGTTCGAAGAAATGTGATTGTATTCTGCAAACTTTGTTCTTTCTTGTTGATCTGCATGTTCACATTATCCATGTAAACGTCTAATCCTTTCTGGAATCTCGCTTACGTTTTGGCTTAAGTGACTTGCATCAGCTTAATGACATTTTGCATGTAAAATGACTGGTGTTTTCTTTTTGTCATTTTTTGCCCTAAATCTGCCTTTCAATGTCTCTGGTTTAAATATTCCCGGAAAAGCTGAATGCAGGGCCTATGCTTGTTAAGGTAAACTTATGTTTCTCACTCTATGCACTGGAAAATGGAATTAAGAGCTTCCCACATGTCTTAGTGAGCAACAATGTGCTTTTAACAGAGAAGAAAGTGAGGGAGACATTTCGGAGATTTCTTACCAGCAGGAGCAGGACTCCTGGCGAAACCCTGCTGTAGGCATGTTGCGCTTCCATCCTGCCTCAGACCACAGCGGCTGGGCAAACCCAGCTTGCCCGCTCTCCGGCTTAGGTTACTATTGATAGTAACCTGGCTGTGACAAGCCAGAGCCGCCTGCTTTGGAGAAAAGCGTGGGCTGTGCTCTGGCATTTCTGCAGAACTGCTCTATGTACAGGCCTCGGGTTCTGAGCAGAGGCTTGTTTGTTTTTCCTCACTGGCACCGTCACGGTTTCAATCCCTACTTGTACAGATGGTCCAAAGGCTTTAACCAAAGAGCTTTTTATGTGGCTCTAACACAAATAGGTTGGGTTAAACTGGTTCTCCATTAAGATGCTGAAAGCAGTGAATTAAGACCACAGCTGATTTCTCAGTTCCATCAGTGCTCTTGCCTAAAACCACCTGCAGGTGCGTTTGGCTCTGTTAGCCACACCTGTCTCACCTTCCGAGGAGCTGCGGAAGGCCGTGAGTTTGCTCTGTGCTCCAAGCCCTGTGTGCTTGGCTGCTGAAGAAACCCGTGGCCCTTTCCAGGTGTTTGTGGTCAGTACAATTTCTGTGTGATGGGGTGTTGGGGAAGGCTTAGGCATTTGCACCTGGATTCTGGGAAGGCTCCAACCAGATATTGATTCTCTGATTGCCCTGGTATTTTTATTACTGACTTCTTGGTGGTTTGAGAAGAACACAGTGATGCAGTAAGGTTGGACAAATTGCTGGTTGCAAACATGCTGGTCTCAGAGAGCTGGTGTTCAGGAAGTCTTTAAAGGGGAGGAGGAAGGACAGTGTGTGACAATCTCCCAGTCTTGTTTCAAAGAGTGGTTTCCTCCGTAGAGGTGTTTCCTCTGCTGGAAGCTACTGGACCTGTAAGTATGGGACTAGCAAACTTAGAGGCCTGATTCCCTTTTTTTTTTTTTCCTTTGTTTTTGCTTCCTATATATCCACCTTGTTAGGCACCTCTGTCACTGCCTGACTTCCCTCTCAGATTCATCTGCGGTGACGATTTCTGTGAGTTAGGAGTACAAAATCACAGTGCTGTGCAGTAAGGCCGAAATGGCTATTGAATCTGTTCCTTTGCCAGGGTGTAGAAAAGCACTTTAGACACTGACTGTTTGTTTAGCCCCCGTGCTGGACATTTGCTGATTTGCTCAGAGCAAGAACTTTCTGCTGGTTCCTCCAGCTCCCTGTCCCACAGGCCAGGCTGGATTTTTATTCTAATGCCCGTCAGTCAGCAGAAAAGAGGTCTCTGGCTGGAACTGCTTCCCTTTTATCTTTCCTTTCTTCTGATCCTGACGTTATGCTGATCTTCCACCAAGTCGGACCTGTGCCCTGCTACTTCTCCTGGCAGCTGGGGAAGAGCGATGCTGTTCCTGACCCTGTGCCTTTGATGTGGTGGGACTCCGTTTGTGGAAGCCTGCCAGCTCCAGGAGAGGGGTGCGCTCTGCTAGCGCTAGCATCTCTGAAACTGCCGCCTTTGAGTACACCTTTTGTCAAATACGTGGCCTCCGTGCTTTGGCTGGCTGCTGACAGGACTGGTTTGGTGACAAATGCTTTCCCCTCGCTCGTCATCTTGAAAACCCGGCTGCGACACTCCGTGCTGTCCTGTAGCCGCAGCTAATGGGGCGTGGGAGAAATGAGCGCTTCGGAGCTAAGTTAGCTCCTGCTAAGGGAGCCCAGGAGGAGGGAATGGTGTGGGGGGAGGCTGAGTCAGGCGAGAGCGTTTCTGTGGTGAAAAAAAAACCCAAGCGGCGTTGGGCAGCAGGAGTCTGCTGTGGCGCTGAGAGCCCCGAGGGTGTGTAAGATGGAGC
>NW_010406396.1:36139-53940 GCF_000710305.1 Buceros rhinoceros silvestris | reverse complement strand
TTGTTTCTCAAACTTTTCTGGCAGATAGCAAATATCTTATAAGTAAGAAGCAACATATGTGTCCATCCAGATATGTCATTCACGATAACTGAAGACCTTCATAGGATATATTCCACAAAAAATTTTTTAAAGTTTTTTATATAGCAATTTTCATTCTTCTTTGTCAAAGTGCTTTTAAAATCTTTTAAGAATTTTTTTTTGTTTAAAAGGTGTTATGAAATCACTGTGCAAAAAAGGTGAAATGACATAAATAATGAAATAAAGTAGCTTTCTCTATGTTTTTATCAAAAATATGGCCCACATGAGCCGCGATTAATACTAAATATAACCTGACATTCTAGTGAAAAAGATACTGAGATTAGGATCTATCTTTAACCAATGTACTTCAGGAGGGTTTGTTATATCTTCAATCTCGATATATTCTTAGAAAGATGTGTGTTCTCTTTGCTTGAAACAATGAAAACTGAAGTTCTGGTATTCATAATGATCTGTACAGAAATTTGAACAAATATATAATTGAACAGGTACCTGGATATCTGTTTCTTGAGTATTAGGAGTACATTTGGGGTATTTTAATATGAGTTGAATGAGTTTTCAGTTAGAGATTAGAACACTACTAATCATGCAACTTTATACAAATACTTCATGCATTCAATCTTCAGACAATCCAGACAAGGAATCAATGTTGTATGTATACTCTTCCTTCGTTTTGGGTTCTTCTGTAGAATAAAGGGTGAGTTCAAGCATGGGCTTGAGAGGAGAATCAAGCTTCCTGTATATTATGTTTCCTGATTTTCCCCTCTGCGTTGCTACTTGTAGAAAACATGCTTTCCATCCTAAAGAGTACATGCATTTGACCCATGCTGTAAAAGTCATTGCACCCTTCTGTGTGTATAGATCACCCAAAATACTTACATACCTCTCCATATGTTTTACAGCATCGTTGCAAAGGATGTTGGTATATCTTACGGACATGAAGTAAGTTCAACCTGTTAAATTTTTACCTACAACATGTGAAACACTCTTAAAAATAATAATAAAAAAAAGCAGTACTGGTATATCAGATTATAACTGAAAGTGTAAGGAATTAAACTTTCACACACTGACAGCCAATGAATGTTTTGAGCGTTAGAAACACTAAAAGCAGTATATTTGGTCAGAATTTGTTTTTAAAATGCATAAGCAACAATCCAGTCATGCTCACATAAAAACAATCTTCACAGAGTTAAGTAAATATAAATAGATTAATTCTCTGCTTACTTTCAGTCAAATAAAATAATTTTGTTTTCAAATCCTGGCTGCTGTTGTCTAGTGTGTCAATAGGCATAAAAGTAACATACTTCACAATTTGAAATTGTGTAAAAACAGCCTTATGGAAAATAGATAATTTATTAAAGATCTGTGCCAGGAAATGTCAACCATTTTTATGTCCATAGGGAAGCACATTTATCTTCCATCCTGAAACTAATATAGTATTTTAAACAAAGTATGTTAAAAAGGTTTTAGTGAAATATCAGGCAGTTTCTTAGTTGACTCAAATCAGTACAGTTCTACTCATGCTAGTATTCATTTCAGTTAACACATGTTAATTTACACCAGATGCGAATCAGGCCTTTAAAAAATTGTAAATTTTTGTAAAGGTTTATTTATAATCCTGGATAGTAGGAAAGGATGTTTGAGAGAATTATTTCAATAATTTTAAAGATGCAATTAATCCAAACATATAGATTTTTTAATATCTTGCAACAGACGATTGCCGTTTTTAAATGATCATTTTTGTTGTGGGAATAGATATATATATATATTTACCGATAAATTCACCTCACAAGGAACAATTTGGCTATTTCTTTACTTGTAAGGAATCCAGCACATAGGTAGACCGCAACTCAATGTACATTTAAGCCACCATGAGAAGGTAAAAAAGATCTTAATCACCATCATTAGTCACATTCAATATGATCTAAGTTGCTATTAACAGAACATAAATACAGCTTAAACCTTGCATTTCTCCACAGTTGCTCTTGTATCATGTGCACGTTGGAAAGCATCTTCAGATGTTTTAGGCCACCTAAAACTTGAAGTGATAGAAAACTGGCTAGGAAAGAAAAAAGTATTGTGTTAACTCACAATCCTTAGTCCTTACAAGTGGAATGCAAAATGTGTGAATTTACGTACCTGCTACTGTTCTGTTCACAACAGAGCATTTTAGGCTCAGAGCTCTCATTTTCAGTGAGAGTTTCCTAATCCTAAGAATTTTGAGAACTTCTATTAGTTTTTTTTGCATAAGATATGACAAATTTAGAGATGAGCTATTTAATTATCTTATCTAAGATCATAAATTCATACGTGAGTATCAAAAATGGAACAATGAAGAAAAGGTTGCCATTGTTTTTGGCCAGAAAAATAGTGGCAGATTAACTATAATCCAAGTTTTAATGAACTTAATATAGCATAATCATAACAGGGCATACTCTAAGGACTATTCAAAGGATTCTTGAAACAGTCTTCTCTCTCTAATATGTAATTATTAAACTACATACTCATAACTGTTCTTAACACTGATGCTGAATTTCACAAGAGAAGCAGCCTGGACCACTCAGCAGGAGAAATGCAGGAAACACCAACAGCACTGTCAGAGCTGCTTGGTAAAGGTTCTAGTTTGATTCTCAGTACCGTATAAGCCATAGCACTTCATAGTAAAACTCAGCAAGCCAAGCATGCATAGTGAATACAGCTGTCAAAGTGCTTAAACTAAATTTCCCCATGCTCCTCACTGTTAATGAAACTGAATTTGATAGTTCTCAGTGCATTGGGGGTTTCTCTTTTGCCATTGGCTAGTGGTCCATTTGGTGCATTGTCACACCCCAAGGAATCCCAATCTGGTAGATGTAGCTGCTACTGTTTCTTTCAGTAGATCTAGCCAGTAAACAGGTGTTCCCAAAAGACACGTGTGCATAAGTGTGCAGACACAAGCACACGCATCCACTTGCTCACAGACCAACACAGGCCAGTGCCTTTAATGACAGCAGCACTTGCATGAACATGGACCACACTGAATTCTGTCATGATTATGTAGGTATAGCAGAAGCAAGAAGCCAACTGAGGAGCAATAAATGGTGAGAAAAAAGTGAAAACAGTTCTCGGCTGCCTCTTCTGTAGAAGATAGTAACTGTCATTTAGTTGCTTCTAGAAGTGCAGGGATTGCTTTAGGGAAAATTTGCTGTCTCCCTGAAGACTGGTCTCTGGGTGACAGTCCAAAAAATCTAAATGGCAGCTAAGAGATTTAATTGTCAGTTCATATGGATGATGTTTGGCAGGCATATGATTCTATAAAAATAGGCACATTATGGTACAGGAAATGTTTGCCTAAAGCAAAGAATAATCATATACTTTTTTCTTTTTTCATGATCCCATGAAACTATAAAAGGTCAGCCCTGTTTCACGCAGCAGCGGAGACAGCAGTTTACAGCTGTTTTGTCGAGGCTGAACCTTCATGCACCTGTGATCCTGTGGCTATCTGAAAACAAAACAAGCAAAAGTTTCTTAGGACATAGCCATTTCTTTTCTAAATATTCAATTTAGTAATGAATTGAATTCTTTTCCTTTCTCCATGCGAAATAAAACTCAATATTCTTCGGTACATAAATTGTTTATAAAATTATTTCAACAAGCTCTATAAACAGTCAGTGTGAAAGACTTTAGATTTAAGATGGTTTTCTAGGAACTATTGCAAAAGCAAACATTAGTGGTTTTTTAATTTTATGTGTTGCTGTTATTCATAAGTAAGCAACTGGGTTTTTTGTCTTGGCTATTCTCTCAAATCCTTTAGACCATACCTATCAGGCTTTTGTTTCGATATGATACAAACCATTCTGCATGTGTTCTCTCAAACTTTTTACTTTTTTAATTTATTCATTTACTATAAACATTTGAGCATGCATGAAAAATAAAATGAAACAAGCTGGCTATGGTGATAATTCTGTAATTGTCACTTCAGATGGGAAGATGTCTTTGTGTGATAGGTTTGTCACTGAGAAAGCAAAACTAATTTTGTCAGTTTAGTTTACAGAGCTGAAAGAATAATTTGTATCACCATCATCTACAAGGCTTCATGATTGTTGTAGCTAAATATGGAATCAATAATTATTCTTCTGTGTTTGTTGGACAGATGTTTTTCTTTGAGAACAATACAGAACATCTGCATAGAAGATAATTTATTTTGCAATTTCAACATTAAGAAACTTCAAACCATCTTCAGAATTTCAAAATTTTTAATAAAAAGTGAATGTATCACACCTTGCTTCTATATTGATTGTAAATAATGTGAGGAAAAGTCAGAAGTATTAATCTAAATTGTGTTATCATACTGTAATTTTCCATTAATTGATATAAATGTTGCATTACTTTATTACATAAAGTATTTTATATCAGAGTTTTAATAATGTAAAGCTAATTTTAGTTTTGATTTTAACAATGTAAATTAGTTTTAACAGGCTTTTATTCCAAGTGATAGGCTGAATATAGTTACTTTGAGCCAATAATAATTTGTTCATATATTCTATGTAAATGAACTATAATTTGCATTACTTAGTTTAGTTACTTCCTGATTTGGGCCACAGAGTTAAATAGAATGAAATTTATTTTAGTTCTACCCTATAAAATTCCAATAACCCTCATTCTGACAAAGAGTCTTCTGGCACTTGCCAGAATGACACACGTTGATAGATATGGACAACTCCAGAAGAACAAAGGCTCATATATAAGTAAGTAGCTACATAAGTAGCTGCATACAAATCAACATAGATACAGTAGCAGACTGATCGGATGGGCCAGTGCTTATTAGACCGAGCATAAAAGCAGCATAATATTATTTAAAACATCAAATAAAACAAAACAAAATACAAGACTGACATACAAAGAACTTACGTAGTGAAGTAACAGTCCCGGCACTCCACTTGTGTTGCTATTTAGCCATGAATAGCAGGGTTATACTTAGGCTGCATTTAGAATTTCAACTCTTGGGGGTTCTTCAGTCTCTTCCCAGAAGATGATTCTTTATGTCTTTTTTCCCAGATAGTATACTATTTATAGTTGTATAATCACATGCATTTGTATCTGAATTAAAATTTTCTTTTCACGTGTGAGTGTTTAAAGGTAGGACAAAATTATCAGCAAATTTGCCTGGAAAAAAAAGAAAGGGGTGGGGGTGGGGGGGTGCAGGGAGAGAGGAAAGGAATAATTTGGGGCAACAGAGGAAGAATAAATGATAGCAGTGCTTGTCTCCAGTCCCTTAGATCAGTGGTTTGAACACTCAGCAAATTATGGAAAATCTCAATTCCCTTCTCCGCCAGTGGGTTTTAAACCATTATCCCTATTTTTGGTGGTTCTAGATAAACTACAACAGTGCAAAGAGTAGTGACTTGACTACTTCTCTTGCAGCTGATCCACTTTTACTTCACAAATACTCCAATACTCTATTTGGAGGATGTTTCTCTTTGGTCTGGTGAGCAGAATACTAAAACAGACAGCAAAAGTGGAATGGCTGCATTACAGTCCTAACTAAAGCTATTTTTTTATTATTTATATGAAGTAGAACTCGAGCAGTAATGTTTATACCAGACTAAGAATGTACTGTTGCCTGTGATCTTGAATTTCTAGCTTATCTGTGTAATATAAAATCAAGAGTCTGTTATTTACATTTTCATCTATTCAACAGTAAATATTCTCAGCCACTCTTAACCTAAAATAAATAATAAAAAAAATCAGTGGTTCTTAAAAAATTAGTTTAGGCCTTAAAATTTATGCCAACCTATTTAAACTGCTTGGATTCACGCACGCTGTGTGACATTCTGCAGTGCCTTCAAAGGCATTTGTGAAAGAATCTATGCTCACCTTCTCCTTTTTAACATCTACATTTTCTTTGAAGTGTATTTGCTGAGTCTACATGCTTGTCATAGCTGAGGTATATTTGAATCTTACATGATGAGTAAGATCTTTACCTTTTGCTGATCTAGTACAACTACTGTACATATTCGGAAGATGAGGTCTTTCACCTTTTCTATCATGGTAGTAAAGCTGCATGAGATAGCGTGAAAAAAAATGGCAGCAATTAATATTATAATTAAAACAGACCGAAGGAAGACAGTCCTCAGGAAAACAGTAATCCATCATTACTTTGCATCTTACTAACAGCTTATCTTACACCACTTACCTTTGTTTGCAGGATTGCTTATATTGTTTCTTTTTGAATATAAAAAAACAACACAAAAGAAAGTATTTCCACAGTTATATATCTACATGTATACACACACACACACATATGCATAGTAATACATGCCGTTTTCCTCTAAAGTCCTGATGCTGGAAAGGTGAAAATGTAATTAACTCTCTTCAGAAGTGTCTCTCATAAATAAAATCACCTGACTATTTTAGCATGAGAATTTTATTGCTAGATCGCATCTTGATTGCTACTTGTCATAAACTTCCATGATAAATATATTCACTGGAGAAACATAATTGCTTCTTTGGAGTCACATATTTACAAGCACAGATTCCATTTCTTAGGCTCTGCTTTGTGATCTTGTTTCATCTTCCTTGATTCTAGCCACTTATTAAAAAAAAATATAATTTGGGCTCCTGTTCATCATGAACCCACTCTGTAGTTAGCTGAAAGTTACAAAAAGAGAATTTAAAAGGAAATTCAGTCTTAGGTATAACAACATCTGAAGAGGACTATCTTTTACTAATTATTGGGAAGGAGGTCTATATAATCATACTTCTGCTCTGTGACTATCAGGTAGATGCTTGCTGCTAGGTGGAAAGACCTTTATATATATATATAAAGACCTTTATATACATGTATATATACACACTTCATCCAATTTATCTTTTATCAGACAAATACCTTTCATGCTCCAGGATTATGACATCATAAACCTCTCTATAGTAGCACCTACTCTGTATTTGGCTTCCGAAAGAGAAAAACAACATATTCCTATGTTCCTAACAATCATTGCAAATGAGACACATTTTCTAAGGAAACAGAGAACACAAATCAGAACTTCAGTGCATATGTTTGAAAGTCAACTGAAAAAAAAAAGAAAATTGGCCACTAGGCATCTGTACAGTATTCTTGTATTCTTTACTGATTTTGGATTTATCTCACTTAAATCTCACCATCTAAAAAGTGTAAAGTAGTTATCAAGTTGTTTCCTTTGGAAATACCTGTTTTCTCTATGACAATAGAAGGAATTTTGCTGTCTGGATTATACTAGATGCCTAACTTGTATATGTATATGTGAGACCAGCATCTCCTCTGATTAATTCACAGTTTTCTTACAGTTTCAAATGATAAAAATTTCTTGGTTTGGAGAGCAAACACTAAGGATCAACTGTCTAATTTTAGAAATCTTAAGGACAGACATCTGCAATTGTGGTAGTTATGAGGGAAACCCTTTACGTGATTTGGAAATAAGTATTTCTGGAAAATAAACCACAACAACCTCTTATAGATACCAAAAACTATTAACTGTGCTGATTAAATGCCCATTATAGAATATAATTAAGATGTCTAGCTCACATAAATTAATCTTCCTCTAGAGAAAGAGGCAGACAGACAGCTACAGGTGAGGTTAATCCGATCCTGAATGTTTACGTTAAAATTAGTATAAGAATGTTTGGAAGTGCACTAAATCAGTGAAGCAGGATACCAGATCAGGTAGTTATAATGCTGAGCATATCCATCTCAAGCAATTAAGTGCAGGATTCAACTCAGTCTTAGATGTAAAAACTGTAGATGAATAAATCTGATTAAACATGCTAAACTGCCTTTACAGTCAAAGTCAAGACATTTTCAGAGAATGGTTTATCTAATTTATGTCACCTTCTCATAAAATAAGATCAATCACCTTGAAGAGGTGATTATTTTTCTATATTTTAAATAAGGCAAGCCTAAGGTGACCTACTCAGGCTTAGCCATCTAAAGTGCAGACACACAGGTCAGTGCAAATGAATCCCTCTCATAATTCTGAGAGATAAATGTAAAGAAATATTCGATACCATTATTACAAAACTTGTCCATATAGTTTTGAATGTTTATTTAATGGGATCTCTGGGAGATAATCAACAGAATAAGGACATCCAGATAACAGTCATAGGCCTCTGTTATATCTGTAATACTCCTTACCTCTGATTTACTCCCTCCGTCATAACATATGTCTCATTCCTCCATTTTTCCAGCGAACAAATACTGTCTTGATTTCCACAGCTAGCAAGTGTCCTGGATGAGTCCCCTGTACAAGAATATCTGATCTGACTGTTCAAACAGGTAGGCAATAGGACACCTGAGGAAAACTGCCCTCAGTGCAACAGGGATAGCAGAACTTTAAGTATGCTTTCCTAAGAGTGCAAGAGCTCTTGATACCCATGTGCGAGAAACCAGGAAAGGAAGGGAAGAGACCAGCATGGATGAGTTGAGACCCGCTAGGCAAAATGAAGAGCAACAAGGAAACACAAAGGCAGTGTAAGAAGGGACAGGTGTCTAGGAAATATTTGATCAGCAGTGTAGGGATCGGGTCAGGAAGGCCACGGGGTGTGTTCTGGTTTAAGATAAACAGGGCTGGTCTGTTTTGATGGACATATGAAGAAAACCAATTAGAATATTCCTCCCCTGCGCGTCAGCATCTCTCACTGGTTGTGGAGTTTTGGGCAGGATGGTGTTTCTTTAAGAATGGCATGCAGGAAGAAACTGAGTGCCTTTTCCACCTGCTGCCCAGGATAGCTGCAACATGCATTTTCTGCCCTGCCATTCCAACTGCCTGCAACCCCCCTTTCTCACCTGTGCTGGGACCTGCCTACTAGCACTGCCACTTGACGTGGCTCCTCACTGCCAGCCATGACTGCTTGCTGCTGTCCGTGCAGCCCCTCAGGGCTTCTGCCTGCCATGAATCTCTACTGCCGCTTGGCCCCAAGACACCCCTGCGGTGCTTCTCGCCACTGTTTTGCCAGCTTCTGCTCCCAGCTCCAGGCGGTCCCAGCCCCAGCCCCAGCCATGCCAAGTGCTGCCACCATTAACAGACTGGTAGAGTTTTTTCCTCTATCGCTTTTGATCCCTTTACCTGCAGTTTAACCCTTGCCATACCAGATCCCTGATCCTACATATATATGTATATATATAACACATATATGTAGTTGTTAACATCTTAGTTGGTTTTGTATGTATCTTTCTACTGTTATTAAAACCATTTTAGTTTCCCAAACTTAACAGAGGCCTCGCCAACTTTTTCTTTTCCTCTTATCTCTCCTCAACCTTTTCTCCTAGAATGGGGGAGGGGCTGATTGGGGAGAGAATTTTTCCCGTGATTGGCCAAGCCTCAGCCAATCGGTGACAGTGTGGCTGCAGGTGAACATGGCAAGGGATGCCAAGTATAGTAAGAGCTTCTACAAATATGTCAACCAGAAAAGGAAGTTCAATGAAAGCATAAACTCCCTGATGAACAAGACTAGCAAATTGGTAACAGTGGACAAGGAGAAGGCTGAGATACTCTACTGGGTTTGGCTAGGATAGGGTTAATTTCCACAGCCAGCATAGCCAGATGGAATCAGCCAGTGGGATATTTGATACCATATTGACATCGTGCCCAGTATATATATATATACACACACGTATAAGGTGAGCCTAGCTGGGCCATAGTAGTTTCAAACAGTGACAGAGTTCCTGTGGCTCGGACACGTGTCTCAGCATGGCAATGGTTTGTCGAGACCTCACCTGGAGTACTGTTCCCATCATCTTTGGAGTCCTTAGCACAAGAAGAACATGAACCTGCCGGAGCTGGTTCAGGGGAGGGTAACAGAAACACTCAGAGGGCTGGAACACCTCTGCTATGATAGGCTGAGAGAGTTAGTGTTACTCTGTGTGGAGAAGAGAAGGCTCTGGGGAGACCTGTGTCATTTCAGTACTTAATGGAGGTCTTATAAGATGGGGACAGTCCTTTTAGCAGCATCTGTTGCGACACGACAAAGGGTAACAGTTTTAAACCAAAAGATGGTAGATTTAGACTAGATATAAGGAAGGAATTTTTTACAATGAGGGTGGAGAACAGGTTGCCCAGAGAAATGGTAGATGCCCCATCCCTGGAAACGTCCAAGGTCAGGTTGGACAGGGCTCTGAGCAACTTGACGTAGTGGAAGGTGTTCCTGCTTCTTACGGGGAGATTGGGTCTGATCTAAGCATCCGCCTAATGTATAGTATATAGGCCTACATGTAAATTCATTGAGAACAGTAAAATGCAAACTGGTAACAAAACAAAATCATCTGTTTTATTGACCCCCTGGCATTGGAACACAGATTCACATGTAATATTGACGTAGTTCAGATGCTGCTGTTTTTTCTTGAAGTTATTCTGGTTTATCGAATACACACTTCTATCCAGTCTGTTCTTTGCATTACATTTATTTTAACATTCACTGTACACTTTCAAACACTACTTCTGAAGTTAATGTTTTTTATCAATATTGTGGTCTTATAACTATATTCATGCATGCATTAAAAGCATGTACAGTATATAAGTTTTTCCTAATAAATTGAATATTAAATCACTAATACTTACTAAAAAAATAAAATCAGCTCCATATTTGAGAAAAAAATGATGGATTACTCTTGATTAAGCAACATTTATCCCTTTGAGCATTGAGCAATGATTACTGATGATTGTGCAACGATTAACAAGTCCAAATGCCAGATTCTGTACCTGGGATAGAGTAATGCTGGCACAAGTGTAAACTGGGAGAAGAGTGGCTGGAGAGCAGCCCTGCAGAAAGGGATGTGTGGGAGCGGATTGATAGCCGGATCAATATGAGTCAGCAGCATGCCCTAGCAACCATGAGGGCAAAACACATACTTGGATGCATTAAACACAACAAAAACAGCTGGTCAAAAGAGGTGAATATCTCACTGTATTCAGCCTTCAAGGCCTCACCTTGAATCATCATAGAACCATCATAGATTAATCATAGAATCATCATAGAATTGTTAGGGTTGGAAGGGTCCTTTAAAGATCATCTAATGCAATCCTTTTGCAATAAGCAGGGACAACTTCCACTAGATGAGGTTGCTCAGAGTCCCATCCAACCTTCCACTGAAGCTTTCAGAGACAGGGCATCTACCACCTCAACACGTTCTACTGTTTCATCACCTTTACTGTATAAAACGTCTTCCTTATACCTAGTCTAAATCTACCCTCTTTTAATTTATAACCATTACCCCTTGTCCTTCCACAACAGGCCCTATTAAAAAGTTTGTCGCCAATATATAGCATGCTTGGTTCTGGGGCCCACAGTTTAAGAAGGATGTAAAGGTCCTTGAATATGTCCAGAGGAGGACAACAAAGCTGGTGAAAGGGCTGAAAGAATGTCCTATCAGAAGTGGCTAAGGACTCTGGGTTTGTTGAGCTTGAAGAAAAGAAGGCTGAAAAGTGACCTCATTGCTCTCTACAGCTTCCTGAGATGGGGAAGCAGAGAGGAAGGTGCTGTTCTCTTCTTCCTGGGATCCAGTGACACAATGTGTGGAAATGATTCAAGGACAACAAAGCTGGTGAAAGGGCTGAAAGAATGTCCTATCAGAAGTGGCTAAGGACTCTGGGTTTGTTGAGCTTGAAGAAAAGAAGGCTGAAAAGTGACCTCATTGCTCTCTACAGCTTCCTGAGATGGGGAAGCAGAGAGGAAGGTGCTGTTCTCTTCTTCCTGGGATCCAGTGACACAATGTGTGGAAATGATTCAAAGCTTCACCAGGGGAGGTTTAGACTGGACATCAGGAAGCATTTCTGTACCAAGAGTGGTCAAACACTGGACAGGCTTCCTAGGGAGGTGGTCAATGCCCCAAACCTGTCAGTGTTTAAAAGCCATTTGGACCATGCCCTTAATGACGTGCTTTAACTTCTGGTCAGACCTGAAGTGATCAGGCAGTTTGACTAGATGATCGTTGTATGTCCCTTCCAACTGAAATACTCCTATTCTATTCTATTCTATTCTATTCTATTCTATTCTATTCTATTCTATTCTATTCTATTCTATTCTATTCTATTCTATTCTATTCTATTCTATTCTATTCTATTCTATTCTATTGTTATACTCCATAGAAGTGATAACTACATTTCCAAATGTTCTCAGAACTCCACAGACAGTGTATCATTAAGTAGAAAAAGACATTTTATACATAAATGTGTGTAATTCTTTTGCAGCAAAGGCGGTGTGTATAGGAACTAAGCAGGAATTAAGGAATTAAGCAACTGTTCTTAACCATACAGTTTTGAGTTTGGCCCTCATAAATAAAACCAAGTTTTCAAATATTGTCTTTTTAATTCACTTTCCAAAACATATGACTGGTCTCTTTCAGATGTTTCTCACATGTCTTTTAAAATTTATTTTTCCATTATAGCAGACAGTGACATACTGTCCAAACCATTCTTATCCTCATCAAATAACAATAGATTTTCTAGGTTGATCTGTTTATCTTTGGGAGGATAAACCACCTGGCAGGCAGTATGAAGTTGAGCTGGAGACCAGTAACTAGTAGTATACTACAGGGTTGATGCTGGTACTGACACTGTTTGCCATTTTCAATAAGGACTAAGATGATAGGACAGAGTGCATACAGAGCAAGTATTCAGATGACGCAAAACTAGGAAGAGGGCTTGATACAACAGACGGTTGTTCTACTATTTATAGGAACAAGATGGGAAATGGGCCAACAGGAGCTTTGTGAAGTTCAGCAAAGAAAAATGCAAAGTCCTGCCCCTGGAGAGGAATAACACCATGCACCAGGAGAAGATGATGGCTTACTGGCTGGAAAGCAGCTTGGCAAAGAACAATCAGGGAGTTCTGGTGGGCAGTAAGTTGACCATGAGCCTGCAATATGCCTTTGCCACACAGATGATGAACAGCATCCTGGACTGCATTAAAATGATCTTCACCAGGAAGTTGAGGAAGATGAGACTTCTCCTTTCTTCAGTGCTGGTGAAGTCACATCTGTAGTACTACGTTCAGATCTGGGCTTGCCAGTGTGGAAAGATACTGACTTACTAGAGAAGATTCAGCACTGCACCACAGAGATGATTGAGGGACTGGATCACCTGCCATATGAGGAGATGCTGAGAAATATGGAATGATTTAGCTTGGGGAACCGAAGGTTAGGGAGGGGACATATTATCAATGTGGTTAAATAACTAACTGATGAGGTGAGAATGACAGACCTTGATTCTTCTCAGTAATATATCATGACAGGACAAGAGCAATGAGCGTGCATTGAAATATAGAAAATTCTATCTAAACACAAGAGAACCTCTACTGTAAGGGTGATCAAATACTGAAACAGGTCACCAAAAAAGCTGTACATTTCCGTCCTTGGAGGTACAAAAAATTTGACTGAAAATGGTTCTAAGCAATCTGCTTCAGTTGACCCTGCTCTGAGCATTGATGTTAAATCAGGTGGAGGTCCAGAGGTCCCTTCCAATTTCAGCAACTGATTCTGTGAAAAACTGATTCTTCTAACCGATTTTCTAATTATCTTTGTTAAATTGTAAAACTTTTTCAAAATTACTTGAGGAATGTTTTATCAAGCATTTGTCAGCCTATAGACTTGTCATTTCCCTACTTAATCTGGTTATTATTTAAAAAGTAATTTGGTATTTTATTTGGTATTTACAGGTTGCCATCTGTTCCTCATGATGTGCATTTTTCCATTCATCAAGAAAATAAGAGCATTCTCACAAAGAAAGAGTATCCATGGCCACACAACTGCTTTAGGAGTGAATGCAAATTTTTGCAAGCATTTAGAATTGTTTCATTCTGTAACCATTTCAGGGAACAAATCTTTCTGCTTTCGGTCTTAGTAAAATTGCGGTCATAGTATTTGACTATTTCCACCAAAATTTCATCTCTATGCAAATAAACAGTTAGACATTATGTTATTTTGCAGTAACCAGACAGCTCTATTACTGAGCTACTAAACGACTGATTCCTTTTTTTTAATTCAAAACCGAATTTGAAATATTTAGAGTTGAAATTTTGAAACTTACTGATTTGAAATTAGATTGATAGAAAAGGTTGCATTTATTTGAGATGGGTATCTGATCTAGCTTCAGTAAATAAATCTCACACAAAGTTCACAAGCAACATATCAAAAAAAAAGCACTGCATGAAATGGGACTCCTTGCAGCGTTGTTCTTGTTAAGTGGCAGCTAAATTAGCAATTACTGACAATTTAGCAGCTATTGAACCCAGAATTTAAAGGTCATTAGCCTTTATTTTAAAATCACTATCTTAAAAATAGTTTTTGTTACGTGTTAGAGACATAAAACCAAAAGAAACTTATAGCTCACTAAAGAGCAGTCTATGACGTATCTTTTTGATCAAATGTGCAGTCAATTATCATTGTTTTGTAGAATGCTCTGTGTTTATACACAGTGGGACTAACATTGGGTTAGTCACCATAGCTACTAATAGTGATGTTCTTTCAGGACAGATGAGGTCCTCACGTTGTCATTCTGGTGTTGGTAGGTGACTATGCTGGGGTTTTTTTTGTTTTGTTTTTTTTTTATGTAGCCCTTGTTCCCAGGTGAACTAGCATTACAATTAAGCATAATCCTACATCCCTCTATTGTTCCCAGCAGACATGCTCCTGGAAGAGTTTCTCCCCACCTGCCGAAATGATCTGTTTCTTGGTAGACACAGTAGATAGTAGGGTAAGTGTGGATGACTAAATGTTGATATGCACCTGTGGTGATAAAATGGAACCCCCAAACAAAATCCTTTTTGATAGATACAGTCTAACTGTACTGAAACTAGATAAACAGAAAGTGTTCAGATATAGATAGAGGAATAATACAAATTTCAGTGTATATAGATCCTAAAATATCTTTTTAGAAACAACATCTGCCTTTCAACAACCACAGATGGAAATGAAACACAGAACTGGAGTCTACATCCTACATGACACAGGTCTTGTATTTTCAAAGACATAAACATAAAAATTTAATAGCTGAAATTTCTGTCAATAATTGTTGCAGATGCAGATCTTCCAACTTGCATTCTCCTCAGTGTGCAATTTCAGTTTCTTTAAAGCCCAGACTTTTTTGCGTGCTTGGCTGTTCAGTGACAATGAGGAGGTGCGTGGGTAAATTAACACCTATTAGGTGCAAACCAGTTTATGGCTGTTTGCTATCATCTGAGGTAATCGGAATGTTCATTTTGGCTTTCAGTTTCAGGATTTTTAAGTTAATATTTAAGTTAATAATTCTTAAGTGTATAATTTCAGATGCCAGATGTTTTCTGTCCTCTGATTTCTTTCTTGGAGACTGTGTAAGAGGAAGATACATATATTTGCAACCTGAGTACTGTGGAAATAGATGCCAAGTATTCATTTACTTTATTGAAGGATGCAAAATACAAATGAAGAATATTTTTTAAATTACCCTAAAAATAAATGAAATAACATATATATTCCTTCAGAAGGACATCATTTACGTTATGATGGAATGCTGATTGGATAACTGATTCAATACACATTATTCTTGAGCATCTGCTATATTTGCCTTTGTTAATATTCTTTTCTCATTCTACTTTGTGATACCTGCTATAGACACTTTAAAAGATATACTGCAAACAATTAAATTCATCTGTTTATATTTAGTAATGTTTCATGACACATGCTGGATTCTCAGAATTTCTTCTTTACTCTTTTGGGATAAAACAGACATTGGCCCAAAAGTTCGAGAATGCTAACAGCTTGTTTAGTCCCTCACAAGAGAAAAAAAGGAGCAGGTACTAGCAACTTAATGTAATAGAATCAATACAGAAACACAAATAACCGTTCTGGAAGTAAATTATAAGGGAGAGAAAAATGAACTGCTCTTCTGAGATTTCTGGGATAAAGGAGACATACAGATTTTTTTCCAGGTGATGCCTCCTCACATATACAACCAAGTCTTAAAGACTATTAAGCACATTTTTTGTCATAGGTGTGTTCCTTTTCTGTGCCCTTTTTATTGTTTTTTTCTCATTCAGTTATTCAGGAACTGCTTTAGACTACTAGTTACATTTTTATTAATAGTTCTTCCTTTCTTTTTTCTCCTGCTTTTTTCCCCCTTTCCTTGACTCCTTTTTACTTCCCCACACAGTCCTTTTCTGTTATTTTATTTGTTGCTATGTTACTTCAAAATACTTTATAGATCTCTGTAACTCTAAAACAAGCTAACACATTCTCTTCTGCTTTTCTTTTTCTGTGTGTTGGGGTTTAACCATGGTAGGCAAGTATGCTTTGCTCAACCACTCAGTCACTGCTTCCCCAACTAGGGTGGAGAGAGAATCAGAAGGCTAAAAGTGCAAAAATTCCTAGGTTGAGATAAAGACAGTTTAACAGGTAAAGCAAAAGCTGCACACACAAGCAAAGCAACATAAGGAATTAATTCATCACTTCCCATCTGCAGGCAGGTGAACAGCCACCTCCAGGAAAGTAGGGCTCCATCATGTGTGATGGTTACTTGGAAAGAAAAACTCCATAACTCCAAATATACCTACTTCCTCTTTCTTACCCACCCAGATTTTATTGTTAATCATGACAACACATGGTATGGAATATCCCTCTTGTCAGTTTGGGTCAGCTGTCTCAGCTGTGTCCCCTCCAGCTTCTTGTGCACCCCTTGTGCCTACTTACTGACAAGACAGTGTGAGAAGCAGAAATAGCCTTGACTCTGTGCAAGCACTGCTCGGCAACAGCTAAAACATCTGTTATTGTCACCAGTTGGCAGAGATAAGCCAATCACCGGACGAATTTCTTCCTTTCTCTGAATTAACCTCCCTCCCATTCTGGGAGAAAAGGGTTAAAAGCAGAGATAAGATGAAATGAAAAAGGTTGTGAGACCTCTTAAGTTTGGGAAACTAAACCAAATTTAATAACTAAAAAAATATTATATACAGGAAAACAAATGAGATATTAATGGTTTATACGGGATGGTATAGCGAGGGTTAAATGTGGTAGGGGAAACAAAAGCAAAAGTAAAAAAACCGGTACTAGGCAGTTTCAAAATGGCAGTGGCCACGTGGTTGGCGGGCTCATAGGAGCAGGGAAATAACCGCAGTGGCTGGAACAAGTGCTGCGATGCTGTGTGTAAGCAGGAGCTGTGCCGATCTGAGCCGATTTGGTTGTGGGTCTTACAGAAATGGCAGCAGAAGCGGCGGCAGCAGCAGGGAAGGCAGTACTGTACGGTGTGGGGAATAGCAGCCGTAAACCCAAGGGTGCAGGTGACGGTGAAAGAGGCGAGGCAGGACTGGAGCCTATCAGCAAGCGGCGAGGCAGATGTGAAGTCAATTGGGAGAAAAGGAGCCTGGAGGTGCCCCTGGAGGTGCAAGCCACAAGCCCTGGCAAGCCTGGTACCCAACTTTTAAAGGGACAGAATGCCCGCCGAAGTTTTCACAACCAATGAGATGTGCAATGGGAGGAGTGCATTATGATTGGTCATTTTAAAACAAACTATCCAAAGAGGAAAAACTTGGGGTTTTTTCTAACATGGGAGAGTCATGTACCCTGTTTTCACCAAAATCCAAATCACAGCACCATACAAGCTACTGTGAAGAAAATTATGTCTATCCCAGCCCAAATATTTTCACTATGCAAAGGAATACAACAACAAAGAATACTGCAAAGTAAGATACATCTAGGAATTTCTAAATATGGGAACTCTTCACGAAATGTCAGAGAACCTGTCATAGCTGACTGCCTCTGCATTCCTTCGCAAGTTCTTCTAGCA
>NW_010406396.1:10173-35950 GCF_000710305.1 Buceros rhinoceros silvestris | reverse complement strand
TCAATTGATTTCCTTCATCTTGCTGACAGATACGCTAATTCCTGGAAAAGCTTTTGATGTATGTCTCTGTATTTCTGCTGTGGTCTACTCTTCAGCTTGCCTGTCTTAATTGCTTACTGACTACTCCAAATGGGCTTTCAAAGACATAAATGTTTTCCCAAATTAATTCAAATTCACATAAGCACAGTTCTTAATTTCACCGAGTTAATTCATATATAAAACAAAAATAATGTGTATATAGGTGTCCCAGTTCTTTTTGTAATGTATGTATTAAGTACTATGAATGATAAACATTTTATAAAATCATAATTTTTAAAACAGTTTCTCAAAAACAATATTTTTAACAGATAACATTTTTGCCCTATAGTATGAATTCCAAATAACAAAAGTTTATGCTCAGCTGTTAACAATGTGTGCTGAAATGATCAGTGGATGTGTGCTCATATTAGGAAGAACATACATCCAGATCATGATTTCATACAAAGAAAAACAGATTTAAATATCCATATAGCTAATACTTTAACTGAAAATATTTGTTTTATAGTAGGGTCCTTTTCTACAGAAGCTTCCAAAATCACCTTAAATTACAACTGTAGTGACTCAAACAGGTTTCTTAAAAAATGTTATACACAACCATGCATTCCAAGTCATAAAACTGTGGCTGAGGACATTGTAGGCACTTTCTCTTTAATAGTTTTCATGCCTCACAACAATTTAATATCTGGAATTCTTCTCATCCTATCAAGTGATAATCACTAGAGACCAGACTGTATCATTAGGTTTTCAGCAAGTCTTCCAACTGTCTTGGAAATTAATGGTCCCCACCTGCCCTTGTGTGCCAAAAAGCACCAGTGCCTTCATGCTTTTAACTAATGGTATTTATTATTGCTAATTATTGTTATTATTAGTGAAAGTTTTAATTTTGAAACACTTGTATCACTGACTGGAAACATCATCCTCCCTCCAAATAGAGTAATTTTGAATTATGAATAATTTTAAGATCTGTGGAATATTCCACATTTGATAAACACCTTAGTGAATAATATTTAGCAAAAGATTACACTTTCAGTTTTAGAGAATTTTTAAAATACATTTTTTCCACTTGATAGGAGTGATTATGATTTTCCAGAATAGAGATCATTGTCCAAATTTTTGCTAAAAGCTCAAAGAAAAAAATATTGCAAATCTGATGTAGTTTGTCTTCTGTTTTGTCCTTTCTTTCATTTCTACTTTTTCTTCTATTTAATGTTATATTTTATTACTTTTATGTACGTGAAATTAAGAAAAATAATACGATTTTTAAAACATAATAAATGTTACAAGGTACTAAATTACAAAATTTAAAGATGATCTTTTTCAACCTTTTGAGTTCTTTTTGTGAATGTTGGATACCAAAGAAGCCCTGTATCACCTCTGACTACACAGAAGCACTCAAACTGCATAGTAGATTGTGTTGAGCGCAGCACTTTCAGCAGACTGCAAAAATCTATTTAAGGTTATTCCACTTAATAAGCGTATAAGCAAACATAACATTTATCATAAGGAGGAGATTTTAGCTGGAGGTAGAATTGGCAAACTGTTCGGACATGGTTTTTAAATTATGTATGGGTCTAATATAATTTCCGCATTTAAATGACTACATATAGAATGATTCAGTGTGATGCGTAGACATTTTAAGTAATAATAACTATACCTCACTTTCAGATGTTTCCCTGAATACCCTCACCATTTTCATATACGTTTATCCAATTATTTTACAGTTGCAGAAATCAATCTACAGGCAGCACTGCAAAGGCTTCCTATTAGAATTTCTTTGAACTTCTTTGTGAAGAAACAGAGCTTGAAATTGTCCATAATGCTCTCGACTGAAGATTTTGTTTGTTTGCTGATGGTTTGGGTTTTCCTTTGAGTTTTACTGTTACATATTATTAGACAACAGAAGGACTTGTATATTTTTAAAGACAGATTTTTTTTTAATCCTAGCACAGCTTTCCATAATCTGAAAACATAAAGAAACCTTAAAACATGTTTAAAATGAGATTAAGAGGTACAGAAGAGTGCAAAATAAAAATTCAAATCTATAGCATTGGGTAAAAAAAAAAGAGATGTTTTAAAATTTTCATTTTAGTTCAGGATGTACTGCTTTAGCTTCCAGCTGATATTGCTTATACTAGGAACTTGTAAGACAAGAGGGAATGGATTTAGTGTTCATGTAAATACAAAAAGAGGGTTTTTAAAGTATATAAGCAATAAATTTTAAGTTATCAGCTCTAAACATGTATAAATATTTATAAACTAAGTTGTTACTAAACAGAGTTTATAATTGCAGAGTCTGTAGGGCTCACCACAGACAGGAAGAATGACTTGAGGACCTGCAGAGCAAGGCAAAAAGAGTTTAGAAAAGCATCTAAGATGAGTTTGGGGATCGATAAAGAGGAGATCAAGGACATAACTAAGAAAAAGAATTGATGATTACACAGAAGGAAGATGCATTATCAGGCTTCTTTACTTTTGCGATTAAGACAGAAAAAGGGAAACAGGACACTGGGCAAAATGGATTGTCATGTACTGTACTGAGGGCTTGACAGCAGGTAGAGGGGAATGTACCTGGAATTCAGGAGAGCAATATAAAGTAGGGTATGAATGAGTCAAAACTGGAGTATAGTCCAAGACTGGATGGGATACTGAAGTGAAGGTATTTCAAGAGCAACGGATATGCTAATAGAGATGGAAATCAAATTATGGTACATCAGTAGTCAAAAAATTTGCAGAAAGTCCTAATAAAACGCAAACCAGGAAGAAAAAGGCACAGAGTATCATATATTATTTCATCAATCACTCCCAATCATTCTGATCCAAGCTTAAAACAAGACTTTTGAGAAAAAAATGCACAGCTGTTACAAAGCTGTTGTTAACTACGACAAAAAAAGTTTAAAGGTGTACAAAATTAAAAAAACCCAAATTTCTAAGTTAATAAATGGAGGGTGAATGTAATTTAAGGTTTAATATAAATATATTTGATTATGAAAGCTGAACATTTTTAGACTGTGTGCTTCTATAAACTGACATCCAACAACAAGGTTGATTAGTGCTTAGCAAAAAGGAAATAAAAAACCCACAAAACCCCCAGGCTGAAATGATATTGTTTTAAAAAATTCTGTGAATGTTTTTTATCAGAGTAGTATTTATGAAAGATATACTACTAGGCACGATTACAAGGTCAGACTTTAATAATGATGAGGTGCTGCAATATGATAGCATTCTGCTTTCATCAGTCTCTGGTGTCTAAAATAATGTATTTTTATAGTGCCATATTAATCAGTCTCACAAACACATTTAGTGACCAGTGTCCGTGACTATGTCAGCAGCTTTCCCTAGAAGCTTTTTTCTCTAAAGATTTTGTACATGTTTTCTGTATCCTGTATTCAAAATTATGGTTTTAGATCAGTATTTTTAATCATTCTTTTCCATCAAGCTTATAAATACCTGCATTTCCAAAGAAAAACATGCTTTGTTTTTTAAATAACACACTCAAATGTATTCAGAAGTTTGAACAATATACATAAAAGAAAAAATCCTCATAATAGGCAACTTCCTGTAAATATTATGGAAAAACAAATAAACAAAAGGGAAATACTTGCTATATTGAAATAAGGAAAACCTATGCCAGTTAATTTCCTGGATCAACCCTTCAAATCAAACCCCACATATTTTAGTATAATTCACTCGTGATTAAACGTGTCTGCCTTTGGGTACACTTCTTGGACTGGTCCACTTATTGCTCATGTTGCAATTTGTTGGGTAGTACGCTAGCTTCTAAAGAATATGCAGGTTGTATTTTTCCTGTATAGAAAACAGGTAACAAGAGAAAATGGGAGGGAACTGGTATGTGACTGATCTATTCCTGACGTGAAGCTAGGTTGCAGCTTGGAGGTATACGCAAATTGTCTTTTAGAAAGACAATTTTCTCTTACCTTAACTGAGAAATTTCATGTGTTTTATGACCTTGTCCTGACACTACTCTTGGTACCTTGATGAACAGTAATCATTCATATGGTCTCTCAACTTGGTTCCAGTTAAAAAGAACATGTGATGTGAAAGTATATATCTTAAGTGTGTGTGTGTGAATGTGTATGTGTGTGTGCATGCATGCATTTGTCTGTCTAGCTATCTGTCTGTGTGGGTGTCTGCATGCATGACCATAAATAAATGAATTTGTATACAAATGCATAAGAGGGTCAGTTACAGGTAACATCCAGAAAATTCTCTCCCCAAACCTCTAATTCTTATATTAATATCCTGCATCTACAAAGATATTCTCATTATAGTAAATAAAATCTAGAATAAACTTCTGTTTATCTGTCATAGTTTCTAACCTTCTCAAAAAAAAAAAAAGGGGAGGGGGGAGGATGGGGTGAGATGCCTATGAATGTAAAGAAATAGTTAACAATACACAGTTTCTTCAAGGATGAAAACCTTGTCTCACACTGCTGAATAGAACACCATAAAAACATGACCTCTGGACAGAAAGAATCAGAGGTTGGTTTTCATAAATATTCAGTTTAGACTCGTATCTGCTTTATAGAAGCTCTGACTTCTGACTTGCTACGTCCCCTAGTAAGTAAAAAACTAGTTTACAATAACTTCCTGAGGAATGAAATATCCAGTCTACTGCTGTCAAAGTTTAGTTTTGGTGGAATATATGATTTCCAGTGTCCCCATCACTTGACAGCAAAACTGTCAAAATGCTGCTGCTGTTGGATTTTTTTAGTATATTAAACGGGCTTAAATAATTTTGCAGAGATAGAGGCTTTTGTGACTATTTCTTTATGTAAAAGTCTGTGACTTTTTTGTATGAAAAGGACAAAATATTTAATCACCTTAGGTTGGTACACCAATATTTTGTATTCTCCTTCCATTTTTCTTAGATTTTTTTATGTTGTCTTCCCTCATGAGAATCAGGAACCTATAAGGAACGCTGTCGTCATTTGCTATACTATCAATGCAATATTTTGTCATACACTGCCAAAGGCACTCTTTGATTGCTATCTGAACCAGATTTTATCAACATCTTCTGGGCATTTAGATCATGTCTTCACTTATTTATTAATATATATCACAATGCTCCACAGGGCTCTGATCTGTGATCATACTGCCAAGCAGCTGCTTACAGCATGCCCTTATCACTATCATCTCAGCTTTTTCTCTGGATTTCATTTCACCTCATTTTAGATTTATACAATATAAAAATCTACCACTGGAACTAGTTTTCTAAATGTGAAATTTTTCTGCCAAGGCATGACTGGTATCTACAAAGGACAAGTTGAGTTTCTAGGGTCACTAATAAATATTGGTTGGATATTTATAATATCAGAAACCCGGGCAGCGGGGGGGACCACCAACAAAACAACTGTCTCGATACTCAGTATTTTGTATCTAATTTTCAGACAAAGAACCAAAATATGTACTTTATTGAAGGAAAGAAGAAATTGCCAGTAATAAAAAAATAAATAGAATAAGGTGGTATTATGTGATAACCACATAAGTAAATTCCAATGTAAATACCGATCAGATGAAGATTAAATTCTTGGTAAGCCATTTGCTAGGACAGTTCCTTAAACTTTAACATTTTTCAGTAAAGCAATTGCAGTTGTCAAATCACAGAGCTCTGTCACCTGTCTTGCTGGGTAGCAAAGTCTCATGCAGTCTGCTGCTGCTAAGTAGTGTTAAAACTGCTTGCTATTCAACTCAAAGAGCAGCACTTAGGAGGAGTTGTTTTTTAAGCTGAAGCAAGTAAACATAGCCTTCATAATTACCTATAGGTTTTGCTGCACAAAGTCTTCTAAAACAGATCTTTTCTGTCTTTACAATTCTGCACTCTGGAACTTCAGATTTTCTCCTTGTAAACAAATTTAGACATATCTAATCTGCCCTGAATTTTCATATAAAATGTTTTCAACATAACTACACTGATTGTTATGAAAAAGCTATTTGAACAACTTTAAATTTTTTTTTTCTTTTTTTCCTAGTTGTTTACAACGCAGTGCTGTTCCCCTCCTGGCTCTCTAATGTTCTTGAACTCCTTTTTTATATCTATCTCAGCCACTAGGCTTTACAGACTGTAAAAGGAGTTTGTCTGATGAGATCAAATGCTGATGACAACAGGTTGGTCATCTAAAATCGGATGATACTAACTGAATGAAGATGACAATGAGATATATTTGTTTGTTTGTTTGTTTCTTGAGAAAAGCATGTAAAGGAAAAGTATTCCAAGACTATCAGATACACATGCAAGTAATGTAGCTGGGAAGAAAATGCAGTGAATTAGAAGTTAGACCTTAAAGTCCCATTATCGTGAGATCTGAGTACTATCATGTTTTTACAGTTTAACTCTCTTCTATCCTGTCTTTCCTTTCCATTTAGATATAAGGTCTTCTCTTTCCTATTGTGTGTTGTGCAGAATGAAAATCCATGGATCTCTATCTACTACAACAATAAGATATTACAAAACACTCAAAATTAGACTACCAATGAAAGCAGTGAGGAGTTCTTTCATTTTTTCCAACAGCAACTATAAGATATTTGAATTACAACACAAATTTTTCCAAAAGAGAGTAAAAAGACGGGTATTGTGACATCATTATGAATTGAATATAATTATATTTCTGAAGCAAAGGGATATAGGTTATGGGGGATATTGTAAATGGAAACAGATCTCCCTCTTCTCTCACATATACATTGCTTCTTCTTAGGTCCAATCTCCCTAATAATGCAAGAACTTGGTAATACCTCCGCCACAGGGCACAGCCTTTACAAACGGATGGAATTTGCATTTCCATCCTCGCACCCAGACAAGTTCCTCACTGCCATAAATCTTGTAGCTCTGCTCAGTCACGTTTGGGTGACTAGGGAGTAAAACTGCTAGCTAGAAAAGCGAACACCAAAAGCAAGAAAGATTACCTCCCATCTTCAGTTCCTTGTCTTCCCCATCACAGGGTGATGATACACTGCAAATAGCAGTACGGGGTATATCTAAGCAGGGACGAGGCAGGAAATATTTCAAGATAATTTTTCTTTGTTATTCAAACAATTCAGATATTTATGCCTCATCTAGTGGATGAGTAATAATTCATTTACAAAATAATGAAGGCCTTATGCAGAACAAAAATAAGTACTTCACAAAAAAAGCTTGGAATATGCTATTCATTTTCCCCAATCTCTTGCAGCAATCGGTGACTTCTGAGAGGTAAACTGTTAGCTTCTGTAAGATTAGAGTTTTATAATGATTTTTTCAAACACTCTTGAATTTACTACAAATACAAATATATGTATATGCAAAAATAATATTAAAAAAAGAGACTATGGTGTGTGGTTGTCCATTTGACAGCACTGAAGTAATGTAAAACAATTCTAAACCTTTAATTTTTACCTTGAAATGGCACTGTATTGCATACTTGAGATTTTTCCTTGATTCATCTGTTTTTGGAATGCTTTTGAAATTAGTGGATTTTTTTAATCAGTGAAAATAGACTTGGAACTGGGAAATATAACAGTTTGAGGCACACAAACCTTTCAGAAAAGTATTTTTATGCAGTTACCTGCAAATCTATTTAATCTGTCAAGTCAAAAATATTAGAGTTCCCTGTTCTAATGCCTAGAAATTTAGTCTATTTTTGCTCCTCATACTATTAGTCCTACATGACATTAATTGTCAGGATCAATCTCTGAACTTTGTCAAAATTAGTAAGACTTTTTTTCCCCTTACATTTTGGTTTTTTTCTTACAGTCAAAAACAGTAAATCAGAAGTACAATGAATCTTTAAGCTATTACTATCAGTACAAAATGCACATCACTTAGAACAGCTGATTGTTTAAAAAATAGATACATATGCTATTTGATTTTCTGTTCAGGAGAATGACTTTCTTCTTCCCTTCTTAACAAAAATTCCCTTCTTTTGATCTTATTCAGAAAGGCAGTGAGAGTCTTTTTTTAGGAACACTTGAAACCCTCAATAGATGCTGATTTTTCCACAACATCTGCCATGTGCCTATTTTTCCATGCTGAACAGACATTTCTTACAAGTAAATGCAGAGCAAAACAGAATTTGCTAAGCCTTAATTAGCATTTTTATAAAATAGTTCACTCATAGAATTTAGTATGAGATCTCTTTACGGCACAACTGGTTTAGCCCAACAGTGGAAGTTGTATTATCATCTTATTTGTCTACTGGGTAGAGATTGTAGCCCTGATTTGACTTTACATCTTAAAGCTAAATTTTGAACCATGGCAAAGCTATCAATATTGACAATCTACTCTTTGAACTCTATTAGTACTCATTTAACTTTTTATAATACCAAGACAGTGAAAACCTTGCACTGTCATACACTTGCTACAAGAGATACTCAGTAGTGAATACACCGTGCAGTACATCATGGAAGCTTTGTAACTCAAGGGCAAGGTTAACTGTGAGGTACAATGAAATAGACAACTAGTGTTCATATAAAGAAAACTTGTCATAAAAATGTTCTATATAAATTATTTAGACATAAAATTATATTTACAGTAAAATTTTATTTTCCTTCAAAATGTGTCACTTACCTAAGAATATTTTCTGTGTTAATAACAAAAGCCCCCTAAATCTTTACAAACACAGCACATTTTTTTCCCGATTGAAGATGCCAGAATAATTTGACATACATTTCTTGCTATTTATTTTTTCTCACTGTCACATGTTACCACATTCCTCTAAAAGTTGTTATGATGAGCAAGCCTCAACTATCATGATATGAGAAAGGCAAATACTAGGTATTGTTTCTCATCACCAACGAAAAACAGTCATGTTTTTTGTATCTCTGGTCAGACAGTATAATGAACAGGATTGCTTTCTGATGGGAAATATAAAGTGCAAAAGAGCTCAACAGTGCTCAGATGAGATGCCACTGAGGTGATGAGGTGATCTTTGAAAATGCAGAGGTATTTTATCAATATCATTGCAGAGGGAGGCGGGGTGGGAATTCCAAGGCACTCATGCTGAGGTAATACTGCCATATTGGTACCTTCATTTTTAGTTGGTTACTTTGAAGACCAGAATAGTGTTTCAAGTTTATACAAAATCCTGATTTTCTTAATGAATCACCCATTTAAATATCTTTGTGGTGTATTTTAATTGTTCTAGAGAAAAGCAATTACATGCTGAATTAAATAAATAAAACAATTATATTTTTCTTAATTTAAGGAAAAAAAAAGTTTTACCAAACATTATGAGAGTAACTCAAACCCAATGAAAAAAGCTTATGATATGAAAGATTCTGTGACTTTCAATATATCAGTTTTATTTCCAGTTAATCACTGCTTAATTGTTGAAAGAGGGGTAAAGTTTTAATTCCACAATTATGATGAAGCTAACAATTTTAACTGCCACAGTTTAAAATAAAACAAAGATAAGGACAAGAGAAATTTATATATTCAGCTGATGAATTCTCATAAAATTGAATTGTTTCTGACAGTGAATGAATATTAAGCATAATCTACATTTTTAAATATATTTAGCATGTTTTATGTGCTAGACCACAACTTTTATAATGATAATGAAAAGTTATATTTAGTATTTGTTAATTTCTCATAATTTTTTCTTTCATTAATATTTTCTTCCATAAAAGCATCTTAAACATGAGATTTTTTCAGTTTTTTTTTTCCCTGGCAGTCTTTTTATAACAATATTAAATTCTTAAAAGGAGTGTGGGGGATCCCAGTTCTGAATTTTTTGGAATAGGTAACATTTTTAAGATTTCACCATCTCTGCATCTTTATAAGAAATTCTCTCCAACAGAATTCCATTTCTGAGCTACAGAATAATTGCATTAATTTACTTCCATCAATTCCACTTTAGCTGAAAGTTGCTTTTTATCTCTAAGTTATTACTGCTCCTCCCAGTTAATTTAGTTTTCCTTCTAGAAGTTGTCTGAGTATATGCTATATGGCTGCTGGCTATATAATTTGGTATCTGGTTCTTCAGTGCTCACAGATACTTACCTCTTCCGAAGTTCCTACAGATCGCCTCTGTTTTGTTTTTCACACAACTGGAGTGCTGCATTGGGAGGCTACAAACTTCAGGAGGGTCAGGAAGGAAATGTGGTGGAGTGGCCCTGTATGTTAGGGAGGGTTTTGATTGTTTTGAGCTTAATGATGATGATAATAGGGTTGAATATATATGGGTAAGAATCGGGAGGAAGGCCAACAAGGCAGATATCATGGTGGGAGTCTGCTACAGACCACCCAACCAGGATCAAGAGGCAGACAAATTATTCTGTAAACAGCTGGTAGAAGTCTCACAATCCCTACTGCTTGTTCTTGTGGGGGACTTCAACCTACCAGATGTCTGCTGGACATACAATACAGCAGAGAGGAAGCAGTCTAGGAGGTACCTGGAGTGTGTGGAAGATAACTTCCTGACACAGCTGGTGAGTGAGCCAACGAGTGAAGGCTCCCTGCTGACTCATTGTTCACAAACACAGAAGGGCTTGTGGGTGATATGAAGGTTGGAGGCTGTCTTGGACATAGTGATCTTGAGTGTTGGACCTGGGGGTGTTGGTCAATAGTCATCTGAGTATGAGTCAGCAGTGTACGCAGATGGCCAAGAAGGCCAACAGCATCCTGGCTTATATCAGAAACTTTGTGGCCAAGAGGAGCAGGGAAGTGATTGTCTCCCTGTACTCAGCATTGGTGAGACCTTGAATACTGTGTCCAGTTTTGCATCCCTCACTACAAGAAGGACATTGAGGTGCTGAGTGTTGATCTCGGGGTGTTGGTCAATAGTCATCTGAGTATGAGTCAGCAGTGTACGCAGATGGCCAAGAAGGCCAACAGCATCCTGGCTTATATCAGAAACTTTGTGGCCAAGAGGAGCAGGGAAGTGATTGTCTCCCTGTACTCAGCATTGGTGAGACCTTGAATACTGTGTCCAGTTTTGCATCCCTCACTACAAGAAGGACATTGAGGTGCTGAGTGTTGATCTCTTCTCCCAAGTAACAAGTGGTAGAACAAGAGGAAATGGCTTCACATTGCATCAGGGGAGGTTTAGGCTGGATATTACAAAAAATTTTTTTACAGAAAGGGTTGTGAAGCATTGGAAGAGGCTGCCCAGGGAACTGGTGTACTCACCATGCCTGAAGGTATTTAAAGGACATGTGTATGTGGTGCATAGTGGTGGCTATGTATGTGGTGCACATGGCTTAGTGGTGACTTGGCAGTGCTTGGACTTGATGATCTTAAAGGTCTCTTCCAACCAGAATGATTCTGTGATTCTGTGATTATGCTTATTGATATTTTCAAGACAGCTGAATCGTGCTTCTGTCTGCTCATCCCTAATATGCAATACAGCCAATGTTACAGCTGTGGGTTGTCTGGCTGGGAGACTTCTTTCACAGTTTGTTGTTGTTGGTGGTTAGGGGCTTTTTTGTTTTGGTGTTTGGTTTAGTGGTTTGGTTTTCCCACAAATACCTTCCCCTGATCTCGGGTTTAAGCTCCAGAAAAAGCCTGCTCCTTTTCCCATCTCCTTGGAACCACTGGGGAGTCACTGAATAGGAATTAGAGTTCTGGAGAGTTCTAAGATTCCCTGCATTGGGAAATGCCTTATTCAACTGAAGGTTACTCTGAAATGTCTCTTTAATGGAGCTTGCTCTCTGCTGATCAGTTAGCACATCACAGGCACTTGTCTATAGTTGTAGGATATTGAAAAATCATTACATTTGTAATGTGCATCCCCCTCCAAGTGTAACCCATGCTTATTTTTTTACCATAGCAATCCATTCTAAAATCTGTTGACTAGTTGATGACAAGTATTAAAATTATATGTCTCAACTTAGACATGTGTGGGAAAACAATGGATAGTAGGGAGGTGAGGGAAACACTGTTTCCCAGATTTGAGCTCATGAAGAGCAGCCATGAAGTGGCTATGAAGTAGTTCGCTGGTCCCAAGAATGAAATGTGTTTACCATGGATAAGGTCTACTGCAGCGGAGCGCAACATATTGTACCTCCTCACGATGGAGGAAGTAACGTGGAGATAATATGGTCCATCCTTGTTCTTGGAGGTAACAATAGGCTGCTGCAATAACCACATTAACTACTATCAAGAAAGATGGATCACAACTGCCATTCCAGCAACAATGGTGAAATCGTGCCTGTTAGCTGAACTTTGCTCATTATAATGTCATTATAATAGCAAAACACACCTCCATCCCAAAGGCTACCCACCTCCAAGGAACGACCACTCCCCACTGGGCATGTGCCCTGTGTTTTATCACCTGTATCTTTAAATGTGAAGTGAGGGATTTTTAATCCAATCAGAATAAAAAGAATTAATGACGAGAAACACTCAATCTCCACCTAAAAGTATAGAAACAATATAAAAAGTGGCAAATTAACAGGGGATTTGGGGGTGGGGAATAGAGGACCACCAGATTCTCCACCCCCACCCACCCCCACCCCAGTAGAGATACCTACTGGGTAAGAGCTCTGTGTTCTGCATGCTTAGATATTAACATCAGGCTAGCTATTAACAATCACCAGTGTTTAGGCTTGCTTGCGTGTTTTCCGTTTCTCTACATGTTTAGTGTTCACTTTAAATCCCTCTTTGCAGTCAAAACACTATCACCGGTATCATTCGAACCTGCATTTTGTCATGAATCTACACAATAAGTTATTATTTAATACTTGAGGGATTTGTTTCAGTGTTGCTGCTCATGAGGGTCCTTGAACAGGTTAGGCAAATATCCTCTGATCCTGTGGGCTGCCAAGAGAGACTTTGGTTCCAGTGACGCTGCCAGCGTGAGCCTGGCAGGCTGGCCAAGTTGTAAAGAACCCAAGGACGTTCCCCTTATCCCCAACAGGAGTGTGGTAGGCAGGTTGGGTGCCAAGATCTCATCTTTCTTGGGAACCTAGTGGCCTGGACAAATTGTAAAGGGGTTGAGAAACACCGCTTCTAGGCCAGGAATTTTAACTCTATCTATCTTCCCAGCCTCATTTTGCAACTACGTGATTAATCCTTATTTTAGTCTCTGTTTACTCTGTTCCTGAAAAATTTGGAACTGGTATAAGCCACAGATTCCTTCAGATTGAACAAAACATTAGGAAGGAAATTAGAAGATCTATTGGTAAGATAAACAATAAACTATCATGACAAACTGAATCCAACATGAAGTTTTTCTGAAGTATTTTCTAAGGAATAAGGAGAAATAATGAAATATCATATATTTGTAACAAACTATACTGCATATGAAAAAAACTAGAAATTGGATGACAAAAACCACCTGTTATGAAAGGATAAGAAATGTCTTTCTTTTGATATTATAATTGGCATGTATATTTTGTTTCCCAGTTTGACACTGACTGAATGAACTGAATCACTTCACTATCACAAAATGGTCACAATTCAACTGAACGTATTTTAACAAAAGCAATTACAAAGCAACTTACCTGGAAAGAAAAGTGCAAATTGAAAACATGCATTAGAAAAGAAAGAACCTTAGCAAAATAATCACAAATGGCCCCTGTTGAAAGAAATTCTGACTATAAAGAATTAAATTCAGATGCACTCATGAATTTTTACAAGTTATTGACAAGGCAACTATCAAAACAATGTGTGTGTGTCTGCATATCTCCAGTTGGTGGAAAACTGGTCAAGAGGTAAAAGTGAAAGTTACTCAGGAAATAGGAAACAAAGCTATAGGTAAAAAAAAGTGAAGCTTGACATTGTCATTGTAATATCACAAAAACGTTTGACAGTATGGCTGACAAAGCATACATGGGTTGAAAATGTTTAGGAAAATTCAACTATTAAATAAAATATACATTTCTTTTTGTGACTGTTATTAAAAACTGTATCAGTTGACCAGAGAGCTCAGTGAGTATTCTGAGCATTTAAAAAAGATGAACTGTGATCCCATAGAGAAATAAACTCATTTATAATCAAATCTTGTCACCATGGTGATGGTGGTCACGGTCATCTTCAAATTATGAATATATGGATCACCTTAGTCATGTGATTCCATCTGGGACAAAAGGAAAATAGCATTTTTTTAAATTTATGTCATTGTAACTAACAGAAATATGTGAAGATGACTGTCATAAAAGATATTCCAGTGACTCAGACAGCAGATTGAAGGAATTTCCTCAGACCTTTTTGCTTCTTTTCCACAACTAACTATTCTATATTTTGTCTGTATTCTATATTTTGTCTCTTCCTCATTTCCAAACCCACCTGTCATTTCTTTCAACATTTATCAGAAGTCTGCCACAACTGTATTTAACACACGAGATATGCTGAGCAAACGGTCTAAGAAAATATGTTAAATGTTATTTGCTCTATGGTTGGTATGCTTTGCTAACATGCTCAAGGTTGAACTGATCACAAATTGAAGGTGTTTTTCCTAAAACAGATTGGTATAGACCTTCCATTTTCTGTGTTTTCTTTTTTTCCTTTCTTTGCAAACATCACCATGTTTGGTTTTTGTTTTTTTTTAAATAATGAAGCTGATAATTACATTATTAGTAACAATAAAACGTTAAATAGCTACACGCCTTTATGAAGATTCAAATATTAGTAGCAATCTATTCTATTTGATACATGTAAGGTTATCTGCTTTCATAAACAGGCCTTTTAGAGAAAATATATCATTTAATAGCATTATTCTTTTAGGCTGGAACAAATCATCCCTATAGCTCTGTTGCGGAGGCACCCACAAACCAGACAGCAGCAGCTATCCGAAAAACGTGGATTTAGTGCAAACAAATTTGCCTGGCACTCCGACTGTGCAGGTTCGGATGTCAGTTGGGAATTATCACTGCACAACGCATTTATGAACACTAAGGAACCTATTCTAAGGGAGGATAGACCCAAAATGTGCACACAGGCTCACTGATAAAGGGGAGAATCTCTCACCTAATGATACCAAGGGGGTCGCTTACCAATGCTGGGGTAAGGATCTCTCAGTCCCAGGGAGGTACACTCGGGTGGCATCCCGACTCGAGGGGAGAGTCTCCAACTGCACAACCTGCTGCTCAAGGAGAACAAACTCAAAAGTGGTTCTCCGGCGGGGCCCCGTTTATACCCTGGTCGAGTGTTTACTGTGGTCACTTTCAGGCAACACAGACAGGAGGCAGCTAACAGAACTAAGACTCCGAGGCACCAATATCCCCAGTGGGGAGCAGCTCCAGGTGCTTATTAGGTGCTGCCGCAAGGACTGTCTTTTGTGCAAGCTTTGTGCACGAGGTCAGGGGGTTGCACTGCCACAATCTCTTCAGATGCAAACATCTAAAATGTACAAATCTACCACAGAAGGAGGGGAATCCCATCCTGAGGGATTGAAACATGCTAATCAATCACACTTTTTAGATATAACGCAGGGATATCCAGATCAAGTATAATCACAGAATCACACCTTTATAGAACAGTTTAGCTTGAGTGGAATCTTTGGAGGTCATGGGGTTCAACCTTCTGTTTTAAAGAGGGTCTAATACCAGGGCAAATGGCTTAGAGCCATCTCCTGGGAAACTTCAAAGCTCTCTAAAGATAAAGACTTCAACTCAGAGCAGCCCATGTAATTTTTTCTTACTTTGCCTCTGAAGAATTTTTCTTATATTTAATTGGAACCTTCCTTGCTGCAAATAATAACTACTGCTATTTCCCATTCACTGTGCATTTCCAAGAGGAGTCCAGCTTTGTCTTACTATTCTAAGACTGTTCAGTCTAATACCTTCCTGTTAACCGAAGATGGCCATTAGTACTTCTCTTTAGCCTTCTCTTCAGTTGAGAAAACATACTCTCCAAACCTCTCTTTATGTAATGTGCTCCATACCTGGACCGTATTAGTGCCCTTCTGCTGCGTTCACTCTGGTTTGTCCACATTTTTTTGGTACTGAGGTCCCCAAAACTAGACACAACACTCCAGGTGGCATCTTACAAATAACAAAGAAAGAGGCATAATCACTTTCCTCAACCCGCTATCTTTGGCTTTAACAAATGTAAACATTATTCATACTGAACCTCCTGGTTATTTTCTGCAAAGCTTTCTAGCCAATTAGCAACTTCCAGCTTAAATTTTCACATGTGGTAATCTTGCACCATGGGCAAGACTTTCTATATGACTTTGAGGAACTTCTCAGCAGTCCATATCAGTGTTGAGAACACCCTAAATGACAGTCCTGCCCTCCAGCGTACTGACTACTTGCTGAGTTGAGCAGAGCTAATGTTAGGTCAGATTGCCCAGGGCCTCCTGACAGAAACTAGGATATGTCACACACAGCAAGGAAGGTCTTTTGTTTGTTTTGGTTTACTTTTTGATGAGCTTAATACTTGAAAATACAGCTTGCAGGTCAGATAAGCCTTGCAATCTCAAAGGCTTGCCTTAGTTCACACTTCATCCAGATTCATTTTGTCTGAATAATTTTATATATTATTATGTATTTGCTGACTGGGTCCTAAACATCTTCTAACAGATATCCTCTGGGGGAAGGGGAGGAAAGCCTGGGAATTAAATACCTTGCTTTTCTAGCTTCTGGAATTATAGCTTCTTCATAAAAAACACTTCCATCTGTTAGAATACGTTATTCAACAAACCTCCTTGAAACAGCATAGTATGTAACGCACTTCACTAGAGAGGGAAGGATAGAAGCATGTGAAAAGCTGGGAATTCAAATACTTCTTATCCATCTTGTAACTGGAAATCCAGCTTGTTCTGTTTGTGTCTAGACCTGCCTAGAATGTCCAAGCAGAAAACTGTAAGCACTTTAAAGCTGTTGATTTGATTTCCCTTTGATTCAGGTCACACTGCTACAAGAGTCTGCAGGCATTTTTCCCTCTCATTATTCTTGTTTCACGTAGTTTAACTGTCTTAGTTGCATTTCGGTAAAAAAATGTGGATCAAAGTTGCCACAAAATATAAATGTTTGTAAGATATGAAACACCATAATTGATTTATTCACAGATTTGGACTTCTTCCTTCCCCCTCCCCCTTTCATCAGTTTCTTTATTTCCTCTTTTGTTCCATGCCAGTGTCTCTTTTGCTCCCAGTTCTATATATCTTACTTTCTTTTCTTCTGTATTTTTCTTGTCCTCAAGTGTAATTGTTATATTTGCTACATGAATTTCTCTCATACATAGAACTCATAATAGCTTGTTTTTTTCTCACTCAGTCTGTTTTATGTTCAGAAGCTTATATACATCTGATTTGGAACATTTTAGAAGTCAGTAGCAATCATTCATTGTCAAGTTAAGAGAAAAAATGTAGTTGCTCTGAATTTCCATGAGCTCACTCATCAAAAAGTGGTGATGCTAACAGAAATCTGATCATGCATTATAAATTGCAGGGACTCTGTTTCTTAACTGTCCTTTCACTTCCTGAAGTTCTGCATGATATGTATTGCAGGTTTCCTAAAGTTATCTGTTGCCAGTATAGCAGCGATAATGAAGGGAGACAGCAGAAGAGATTTTGCACTTTTTAGAAATACAAAAGGCCAGTTGCAATTCTGATAAAGGTGGATAACAGGTCTGTGCCTGTGTGCACAACTCACTGCTCTTAGTAATTCTGGGGATGATCCAGGATGTCACCAGCCAGTTAGCTGCAGGTATGAGTTAACGGACTGGCTTGAGGCAATGGATGGACTTGGAACTAGATGACTGACTGGATGTTCCTATTGAGTGTGTTGCTCATTATTAAAGCACTCCTCCAGAGGATAATGTTGGGCAGCTCCACAGTTCCCCCCATGCAACTCCTGCTGTGCCCAGCCCTATTTGTATGCCTAAATGTTTTGATTAACACTCCAAATGGAGTGTCCCAAATAGTCATCATTTTATACTCTATTTCAGTCAATAAAGTCTTCAGCTGTCAAAAGTCTATCCTATTCCCAGCTTGTCCAAAGGAACAAAAAGCTTCTGTAAGTTCTATTTCATATATATCATTCCATGTTGATGTCTTGGGTATCTAGAAGTATCTGAAATAATGTTTCTTCATTATCTGTAAACCAAACTGTGTGGAACTTAACTGAGCTTTCAATATTTAAGGTTAAAGAGTTCTGATGTTCCTCCACTTAAGACTTCTGTCTTTAACCGTATGAATAATTTGTTCCATTATGTTGGAAAACATAATGATACTACACTCCTGTGAATTCAGTTTTTCTAACAACATGAAAAACATTTAGTCTTCACAGTTAAAAATCCCTAAAAATATGAAGTTCATTCCCATTTATTCACATCCCATTTGTTTTCCCTAAGATGTCTGGTCACAAATAAGCACATAGTTCACTTGTAAATAACCTTTTCCAGAAAGTGTTTTGTGAGGACAGTGTATATATGAAAGTTAGATAATTACAGGTGATTTTACTTTTATCATATTAACTGTATTTTAATTTTTAATGTTGTATGTGTGTTTAATATGTAATCTAAATCACCATGAAATAATGGTATACTTGTGATTTAGTCTTGCAAGTATTCTGCGTGTTTCAAAGAGACCAGAGTGTGCTGGAGGCAGGTGCGCTCTGTGGTACTTATTTCAGTATGAAGAAAGCATCGTGTGCTATATCTCTTATCTATAAATAGCCTCGTAGAGTCATCTGAGATACCCTGGATTACCCAAGAAATATGCCAGCGTTCTGTATCAAATATGATACAGAAACAATGAGAAAACCAAGTCCTTCTGGAGAAGCGCCTAATGGTGAGAAGAAATGCTTAAGGGAATCTCAAATGTCATCAGATACTTCTCTATCATCAAATAAACTGTATTCAGTTGTACTTTTTCTGTGCATCCTCATATAATTTGATCAGACTTAAGAGGATGCTAGAGAATAGATGATAATTAACAAAATGAGTTTAGTAATGTTAACCTGATTGCCATATTGACTCTTTTTTTTTAGGTCTAGAAGTAGGCAAATGTATTTTGCTTTCATTTATAGCTCAGTAAGATCCATATAAAAGTAACAATAAAGATCAGTTTTGAACAGCTCAATGAAGAAAACATGCATTTGTGAAAAGAAAAGAAAAGAAAAGAAAAGAAAAGAAAAGAAAAGAAAAGAAAAGAAAAGAAAAGAAAAGAAAAGAAAAGAAAAGAAAAGAAAAGAAAAGAAGACTCAAAAGTAAAAGCAACACCAGAACAAGATGGAATAAAATCAAAAATGGATATGATTAATTTAGCTTGATTTTTCTTATCATCTTTTATACCTAATGAACAGAAATAAGTAAGAACATTCCTGTTATGAAACCAATCCGAACAGACTTTGTCAAAAGAAATTTTGCATTCACAATTTACACAGTTATGGGCTCAATTTAAAACAAAACAGATAAAATTCTTCAAAGACTACACGTAAGCACCACAACTGCAAAAAAGAGGGAAAATTCCTTTGTAAAAGTTGGAAACTATTTTTTTTGTAAGTGTTCAGTCAAATTTTGCAGCTATTTGTTGTTGCAGATCTCCCATCATCTCCATCCAGGATGTTCAAAGATACATTATAATTGTGTGATTTTTCTAGAACAGGTGTTTAAAAATTTGTATGATCATAATTTTACTGCTCTGTGTGACTACATTACTTCCACACTTCCAAAGATGCACTCTTCCACCAAGGTACAAACGAGTTTTCCACCTCCTTTTTCTCACAGTATGTTCTCTCCACCTCAGGTTACCATGAAGGTTTAAGCCACGATATACCTCTCTGAGAACAGTAACAGAAAATCTGTAATGAAGTTTCATTCATCCTATGAGGAAATCTTGAGCAAATTTCCAAAACCAACTAAGTCTTCATATCCTGGTAGAGGGGATGCGTAGGACAGGGCTGGTTTCTCTTTCCATCCCTTTGTCCAGCTCATCAATAGATGGCAGCAAATAGCTCTTTTACCTCTGATCTCCGGTCCAGAGGGTTACACGTATTTATTTATTTATTTATTTAGTCTTCTTTTTTTTTTCCCTGTTTCTGCTTTGCTTTTTGAAAAGCTCATGTACATGGCTGTAATAATGCAGTTATACTATAGAAATTAGGTAGGTAACACCTTCACCACCTCCTTGCTAGGGGGAATTCCTAGGGATTCACTGGGAACTGTAAACAGTTCCTGTCAAATCCAAATTAGGAAGGAAGTGTGTACACACCTTGTACACAGAAATTCACCAAAATAATAGAGCCCCAAAAAGAAATATCCCATACTTAAGTTTCCATTTATTAAGGAGCCCCAAAAATCAGTCCCTAAAATCAAGGATCCAATAAACCCATTTGATAAAGTCTTTCTTTTGTGCCAGTTTCATGTTTTGGAAAAGATTTTGCTCCACATAGACATTTCCTGTATTCCTTGTGCAGCTTGTCCTAGAAAAGCCCCTTGGGCCCAGTCAGTCTGGATAGAAAGGATGTGTAGTTACCTCTGAGGGAAAAAATGCTTTCTAAAACTACAGAAAATCCTGGCAGATGCCACTGTATGTACTCAGAAACATTTTTTCACTTCCTATAACTGTGTCCTGAAAATATTTTGCTTTCAAACCTTGGCACTTTCTCTCCCTTCTATATAGAGAAAGACAGAGAAAGGAAAATTTTGCTCAAACTCCAGTATAGCAGATAAATAAAAATATTTTGATGCAACGTGCATTAGAAAATTAAAAGAAACAGAAAAAAAAACCAACCCCAAAACAACCCACATTGCAATGTCACTTTTGAGTCACCTCTATACAATGAAAGTGGTTAATCTCTTTTTACTGAGAACCATGGCCAGATTTATCCCTAATAAAAATGGACAACTGCAAGAAATGCTGAACGTCCCTGTGAGATCTCATCCGGTTTGAGGACTTCATTTATTCTTTTAATTCATCCCAATAAAGTGAAAATTACAGGAATCTTCACCACCACCCCCCACCCCCCGACAGGTAATTTTAGGGTTTTTATTTTTAAATATATTTTCTTTTTTTATTAAGAATCTGAATTCTGCTTAGACGGTTCTGGAAAATAAGAGGCATGATTAAATCCTGAAAAAAGGTAGTTATAATATAAGAAAGAAAGAGAGAAAATAAATCAGAATACATGACTGTACACCATTTAAAATAGTCTGCAAATGATAGATGTTGAAAGTGCATTTGAACAATTACTGATGTGAATTGAATTTAACATATGTTGTGTGATTTTTTAAGCCTGGCAGTGCTCACTTACTTAAGCCAATAAAGTTATTGAGATTTGGAATGGAAAATGGGAGCTTGTCTTCCTTTACTCAAGATGTCCTTCATTTGTTATTAAAGTTTTAATTTATACATATTGCAATTTTTATAAAATTAATTTTCTACACTAGTCACAATTTTCACTTTTGAGATTTAACATGTTATACGTGAAATAAATTATAAAAGGTCACGTTTTACTGCTGCATCTTGAGCCAGTGTTGTGATGGAATTGAAAAACATTGTGTACAAAGTTCAAACCACTAGAGTTTCTGTCCTTGCTATATTACCTGTGACAGAACAAGGATGTCGCCAGCGTAATAAGCACTCTTGTATGAAATCAGTAAAGTTGAAATGCCAATGACCAGTCCATCACTTCCAGGTAAGTCCTATATTCTGTTTTCTCAAATTGTCATGTTTTAATTATTTTTTAAGAACATATTCCGTGAAAATACATCACTGGGATATTATTTGGCAAACGATTGTATTTAATTGCTGCAAAGTACAAGTATAGTTGACATAGATGTTATACAAAACCTGAAACAACTTTGTTTAAATATCCCTGTGTAGTTCTATCCATCATGAAAGTAATAGAACTTAGTGTCTGATCACAGGAAAGATATAGATATTGCTTTATTACATTTTTTTCCCTTGAGAAAGAATATTATTTCATTTGGGGTGCAGCTGTATGATTGCTATTGCATTTTAGAATGTTTATAATGTGTTGAAAACCAGAGATGAAGAACTAGTGTAAGGCATATAACTTAGGTACAACGTTCAGTAGAGGTTGTTAATTTCATTTTTTATATCGTTGGTCAATGAACACTGCATATATTTTCAGCTGAACAAGTTGTGGAACTATATTTTAAACAATGTAGCTGTATTTTAAAATGAAACCAAGGAAGAAATGTAGGCTCTACTATGCTTAAATTCTTTTTTGTGATTCAGGAAGGGAAATGCAAAAATTACTTTATAAGAACTTTATGTTTGCTCATGTTTGTGCTTCATGCCTTAGTATGAGATAAAACAATTCAAAACTTAATCTGTGTTATTTGGTGACAGCCTCAGAAACTGGCATGGAGGACTACAAAGCAGTAGTAGAGCTCTGTTTCCCTGAGCTGCTCCAAAAGTAATGCCTTCTAATTTATTGTGTTGGTCTACAACATCAGAGGCAGATGTAGGTGTATGGCAGAGGAGGTTGAACCTTCCCACCAACACTCTGTTAACATTTTGTTGCCATGTGACAGACGACAGCAGAGGGGCAGTATGACAAAATGGCATCTGACATGGGAGCGCCTACAAAGCCAAGGGGTGTAAGTGAATTCTGCCATGCAGGAAAAATTGCACCCATTGACACTCATCGATGCTGGCTGAACATTTATGAGACCAGGCAGTGGATGTCAGCACAGCAAGGTGGCAGGTGGCGCGTTTTGGCAGTGACAACAGTGACGGTGTGTCACCTTCGCTGGTGCAGATTTTTATGAGCACGGCACGCAGGCTCTTGTTCATCACTGGCAAAAATGCACAGCCAATGGGGGTGACGATGTTGAAAAATAGTGGTTAGTAGCTGAGAATTTTGTGATCTTTGTTGTAGTTTCCATGGAAATAAATAGAAGGCATTACTTTCGGAGCAACCTATGTATATACTGAGGACAGCAGTCTCTCACTGTTTAACTAAACTGGTTCACTTTCATTTTGAAGCCAACAAAACTGCAGGTGTTCTCCCCCACAACACTGTGACCCGTAAGGTGTTACAGCCCCAGCAGGGGCAGGGATGGTCTTTCTCACAGGGCAAAGGTTGACTTGATTGGATGGAGGTAGCTTGGAGTCATTTGGAGCCTTTTGGAGCCGTTCCCTTCCTTGTACACTCATGACTTGCCTGTGACTGTCTTGTCTACTTCTAGTAAATTTTTTCCAGTTTGGGGGGTTTCTGGAAGTACTTATGATGTGATGGCTTCTATGTGATAATCCTCCTTGTTAAAGAGAAGTTGAGAATGGTGAGCTTCAGGACCCAGGGCTGTTCTTCTTCCTGGTCTGCTAGAGCAAGGCTGCTGAGATTGGCTGAAACCAGCTCCAGCCAAAGGCAAGGCTGAGCAGGTATCCTTAGGGTGCACAAACACACATTTTCACAGAGGCAGCCAAACACCAAAAGATAAATGCAAACACAAGAGCAACACCTTCACAGGTATCATAGACAAAACCAGCACTAACATAAAAACAAACAATACAAGCAGCCAGATCCTGTTCTTACTTGCCATTTTATAAAAGTAGGAAAAGAGAAAAGACAGGTAACAAGGGAACAACGCAGGGAATGCGAGAAGATGAGATAGGGTGTCAAAAACAGGAAAGAAGAAAGGGGCATAGCTGAACAAAGCAGAAGCAGATTTGAAGAAGCATCACAACATGAGAAGGGCTGCGGAGACAGGTTGTAGTAAAAACAGGAAATGCCCTTGATTAAGTATTCTGTTGCATCATTCAACAAATGACAAATCATTCAGTCATTTAGACTCTCTCTACAAATGGACATTCACTTGGCTCTTTTAAATACTGTGATTTCATGGTCATACCAGTAGGAATGACTTTAAATTCTGTGATTTAGTTTTCAGAAATTCATGTATTTACCTTTCTTTTCTGAAACCAGTTTTGCTTTTTAAATAATTTATTACATTCACAAGAGGATTCATCCTTACTTTTTGTATTACCATGTGTCAGGATTACATCTTCATCGCAGATCACTGTCTGGGAAATTAATAAAAAAATAATTGTGCAGCATGATGCTAGTTGAAGGTGGCCCACTTCCAAGCACACCATAAGCTTTAGCAGATGTTGGTCAGACTGCACTAAATATGTGCCTGCAACTTCAGGAATCTCAGAACTCATCAATGACCATAGGCTGCTCCTTTTGGATTCTTGGGTTTTTGAGTTAGTTTGTTTTGTGGTTTGGTGGTTTTTTTATTTGTTTTTTTTTTGGTGAACAAACACTCAGACTCATGTGAATGCGTGTGATAGAATATGCAAACCCTCTGCAATAAGTGATAACTGATACTCATTGTGAACAGTGGTACAAAGCATCAGAAAGCAGAGAGGGCCACCTGTTTCTTAATGAATGGCGAGTCAAGTGTAATACTGTGCCAGTCGGGCAGGGGCCTTGACAATCACAGTCCTGTCCTAGAATACTCAAGCAGGGGGAGAAAAGCAGGCCCAGGGCTAGAAGCCAGGTTCAACCAAGAATCGAGATCATCGTGTAAATTCATAGTGATAGGACAGATTTGAAGTCAAGCCACAAAGTCAGTTAGAAAAGGGTCAGAATCACGTCTGGTAAAGGTAACCAAGTTCACACACACACTCCACTAGTTAGAGGGCAAGTCCATGGTGACAAAACAAACATAAGGTCCAAAAATATAAATGGATTGGAACATTTTTCTTACAAGGAGAGGCTGAGAGAACTAAGATTATTTAGCCTGGAAAATAGAAGGCTCTGGGGGATCATATCAATGTATATATAAGCCTGACAGGAAGGAATGAAGAAGGAGACAGACTCTTCTTGATAGTGCCCAGATAAAGGACAACAGGCAATGGGCACAAATTGATAAAAAAATCCATCTAAATATGCAATTCTTCACCGAGAGGTTGGACAATCCCTGAGGTAGGTTGCCTGGAAGGGTAGTCAAGTCTCCATCTGTGGAGAATCGGAGAATCTTTTGGTTGGAAGAGATCTTCCAGATCATCATATCTAACTGCTCACCCTGCACTGCCAGGGTCCCTAAACCATGTCCCTCAGAACCACTTCTAGTCTTCTTTTGAACACTTCCAAGGATGGGGACTCTGTGACCTCCCCTATGCAACCTGTTCCAATGTTTGACAACCCTCTCTGTATAGAATTTTTTCTGAATGTCCAGAACCTAACTACAAACTGTCCTGCAGAATTTGCTCTACCTGATCCTGCTTTAGTAAGGGATTTGCGCCTGATGACCTCAGGAGGTCCTTTCTAACCTCTGTGATCCTGTGATTCTGAGGTGAAGCCAAGAAGTCAGTCTGCTGGTCAGAGATCAGACCGGTGGGACTCATGACCAGACAGGGATGCAAATGTTGGGCGAGGTGGAGAATTAGAGACTGGAATGCCTACAGTGAGGTTGAGACAGGGACAAACAGTGACACGTTATGTTACCAGGTGCCTAACAGGTGACTTGATTGTCACCAAGTACCAGAGACACTAATGTAACATCACAGGAGACATATGTAACAAAGACGTGAGATTTGATTCAACTTTAAGTGTCACCCATGAGGAACTCGGAATCTTGAGTTAGAATAGTGCCATTTAGAAGGGACCTACAATGATCACTGCAGCACTGACCAATAGGTAAAGCATATTATCAAGGGCATTGTCTGAACACCTCTTAAACACTGACAGGCTTGGGGCATTAACCACTTCTCTAGGAAGCCTGTTCCAGCGTTCGACCGCCCTCTTGGTAAAGAAAAGATGTGCCTCAGTAAGAAGTGTGTTGTTTATCAAATCCTTGCCTTGTTCCTTCATGTGGGCGATTTCCCTTCCCTTCCCTTCCCTTCCCTTCCCTTCCCTTCCCTTCCCTTCCCTTCCCTTC
>NW_010406396.1:0-9973 GCF_000710305.1 Buceros rhinoceros silvestris | reverse complement strand
AGCCTTTCCTTTTTCCTTCATGTCTTCGATTTCCCTTCCCTTCCCTTCCCTTCCCTTCCCTTCCCTTCCCTTCCCTTCCCTTCCCTTCCCTTCCCTTCCCCCTCTGCTGCCACCAGGTACTCCTACAGGTTTTTAGGTACTTTGCAGAGCTAATTCCTTCATTATCTTCTTACCTAAAATCCAATTCTCACTTCACATCTTTTCTGATTCACTGTGGTCTTCAAAGTGTTTCACTACAGTTATCACTCAGTCAGGTTAAGATGCAAGGAACACATTCTTTGTTATAATGTCAGTCTTTTCTCACTTCCTCAGCTGGCAGCTCTTTACTGGGTTGTTTTGGGGCCTGTAATAACTTTGAATAAAAATGCCTTGCACTGATTATGTAAAGCCTGTTTGTGAGGTGGTGTGATGGAAAACATTTTTAAGAATGTCCTTATCTTGAGGGCCTATTAGTCTTTTTCCTGTATTTCATGCAGTTGTCCCAAATAAAGATGTTGAAGAGGGGAAAACAGTGAGTAAGTTGTCAAAAAACCTTTAAATAATCAATGCTTATGTAACTTAAAATACACCATATGTTTATATAAACATAGTCTGTCTTGTGCCTTTAATTATCTTAGCTTCTGCATCCACAAAATATTTAGAACATATGTCCATAAAATTAGTTTTATAAATATTTTTGCAAGTCCAGAAAGAATCATGCTGTATTCCATTCCTGTATTCTGTATAACAACACGTCTCCTCTGACTCTGACAAGGAAACCTGTTTGTTATAGTATGAAGGCAAACAAAGATTTTATTTAAACAAAAAGTTTTTGGAACTGATAGCAAATTGTTGACTCCAGTATAACCTGTGTTTTAACTGCCTGAACAATAACAGGAAATGTGAGTTACATTCAGTTCCACAGCATTTACTTTCTTAGTTATTTTATTAATAAATAATAATAGAAACTTCTGAGTTCAGTGCGCAAGCATTTCTCTCAGATATATCATTGTCTCCTCATCTCATCTTTACATTCTCATCCCTATGTTGAAGGCTGCTACAGGCACTGTAACTCTGTGGATGAGATTAAAATTGGGAGAAAAAAATAGATCTTTACAGTATCATCTTGGACTTCTATCTTCTCTTTAATACTAATCTCAGTTTTGAAACTGTCATGTTCTAAACCCAGAGGTAGTGGCCACCTCTGTTTATGTTACTAGCATGGCTCCTTACTCTGTCATGGTGTCTCTCACTGCGCTTCACTGAAGTGTATGAAACTATGTCATAAGGAAGACATTATAGGTCTGCTAAGAAAATAGGCTGAAAAGCACCTCCCGTGTAATGTGACAGACTTCTTAACAATGTGAATGAGAGCTAGCAGTTTAAAGCTTTTATTACCGTAATCCTCATTAGCTTGGATAACTTTAAGCCATAGTGTGCCTGCCTGTTACATAGCTAGAACATAGCCCATTGATAATTATTATCTTGAAAATATATTAATGAAGATAAATCCTTCTTAGCATTATAAAAGACATTATATTTGCCGCAGTGAAAAGAAGTATATGAAAGGATGAAAAAAGGATGAAAAGGCATAGGAGAATTAGATACAACAAAATAAATAAATAAATAGCTAATACTAACCTAATGCTGAAATAAAATGTTATAATAAAAGGGAAAATTTCATGGAACAGATTAATCTGTTTATAATTGTAGCTCATAGTAAAATTATATTTTATCATGCTACCTGTAATTAATGTCTTTCATAGAGTCATTCAAAGATTAATTTTTCTCGAGTCATGCTCTGAAGTTTTTATGTCAGAAGGACAGTTTTTTAAAAATCGTTAACCAAAATTTCACTTTACTGTTCTCTCATTTTATTCAGTGGATTTGTTTAAACCCCACTTTAATTCACAGTGCAAAATAATGAGTTACATTCAGTGTTAGTGACAATGTCACGGAAATTGTACTTCTAAGAAAGTGCAATATGTGAACTGCATAATCACTAGGTATTTTTATTATTCTGTGTGGTCTTAGATTTAGGAATGAATATAAACACATTTTTGGACAGTTTGTGGTGGGTTTATAAGAAAATTTAAAGCTGCTGGCCTCCAGCAAAGAAAAAGGATACTATGACCTATTCCTTCCTCTACCCACACCATTAAGAAAATTAAAGAAAAAACACAACAAAATAGCTGCCAGGGGATAAAAACCAAACCAAACCAAAAACCTGCGGAAAACTTACCAAACTTCAAAAAAACCCACCAAAAAAACCTAACAAAATCCCAAAGATAAAAGAGCCGCTTCAATCTACTTTATACTTAGTTTTTAAATACTCTGAATGATGTAATAATCTATGTTATAATTTTTAAGTGCAGATTTCTATACAGATGCACACTGCTAAAACGCTGCTACATGAATGAAGAAGCAAATTCTCTGACTAGTAATTTTAAAAGGCATTGAAAGGTTTGCTTGCTGTGTCTACCACCCAGACTAGCAACTTGAAATCAATCATAATAAATAATTTCCCTACGTTCAATATCTATTTTATTTCTATCTCCTCATATGAACTTTTTTTTATTCTTAATTATTAATACAATATTCATTATAGCAGTATATTAGAATTTGAAAATATTTTGCAATAAGAAACTATTATTTAAACCTAACGCCTTCAGTAGTCAGGAATTATGAGTCCTTGGATAATAGATCAGAGGAAATATTAAGGACTAGAAGGACTCTAGCGTCTAAAAACCAAGGAATAATGGGATATAAACTTATATTTTTGATTCCTTTTTAAAAAATTATAATTCATTGTCCCCTGTGTATAATTTGTAGCACTAGATTCTAGATTATCTATGCATAATTTTTTTAAAACCCCCTGCTCATCAAATGTTAACTGTTCAGTAAGTGCTAGCTAACCATAGGAGCAAGTAGTGATTGAAATTATAACTTGAACACAAATGTGCAAATCTATGCAACCACTTTTTAAATGTCATACTTTTTTCCAATGACTTTAGTACTGTCGTGCCTTTAAGGAAAGCCAGTGGTACTTTGTGTTACCTTATCTTAGGTTATTCACAAATGAATAACACTCTAGATGCACCCATTTTCTCTTCTGACCACAGAGAAAGACTATGTGGGTAACTTAGTTTCAGTCTAATTTTTCAGTTTCTGAAGCTAAGGAGAGAGACCAAAAAGCACAGTCTTTCTGATAAAACAAACCAAAAATAATACAGGTGTATGTTTGTATGAGTTGTCAAAGACTCAAAGAGATTTATTTGCTTGTAACAGGAGCTGTTTCTCAGAGGAAGCCAAGGCACTTGCTGGAATAACATGTGGGAAGACCACATTTATCTCTGAGCAACAAGAATTTATCAGAAATTAAAAGAAGGCTTTTACCCCTAAGTGCTAGAACAACCTTTCAATAGCTTACAGCGAGCTTGTTAAGGAGATGTATCTTTCTAGGAGAGATGAACAGATATCATTAGTGTTCATAATAATAGTGATCTGAAAACTTTGCTTGAGAGAATTTTCCAGGTCTATTTCCTACAATTCCAGTGAGCTGCCCCATCACTTTAAGCTCTATTTCCAATGATTTCAAGAATAACTTCAGTCTTTAACTGTTGAGCAAGTAGGCAGCTCAACAATGCATAAAAACTTTCTTTATTCACATATTGCTTATTCTCTCATTTCTCACCAGTAGTCCTAAAGTAGGTTACATTTTTTGACAAGAATTATTAGATTGGTTTCCACAGTAAAACTTCTTTAGGGGAAGGTATTCTTTCATCTCTGTGATTAGTAACCTTATGCAAATTGCAAATGACCTGATTAAAATTTTTGCATCTCTGTGAAGAGAGTTTCCAAGCTTCTAACTTGCTATGAATTATGTTGATGGACAGAAAAATCTCTAAGACAACAATGGTTAGCAGTTAGAAGAAAGTGTATTTAAGCTATTACAAGAACAGTGATCTCCATAAGATATGCTTGATGAACTTGGTTAATGAACTTCTAATTAAAGCGCAGAACAGAAACAATGAAATCAAGACACCTTCATTTTTTTTCTGTTACGGTGGTGTTTGTGACTCTTTATAATTAAAAATACCTTCAATAAACTGTGAGCTTTGCTCACAAACAACGTGATGTTGTTTTTATAGCAGTTGATTTAATTACGCTTTTTTAAAAGTTGAGAGAAATCGTGGACAAGGAATTTGGTCATAAATGCTAGTAAGCATTGAGTAAAATGCAAACTTACCTTTTTTCTCTCTCATTTTTTAAGTCCTTGATTGAAAAAACAGAGATTGTCTTATTTTACCTGAAATAAAATTAAAGGTCAAAATCCAGTAGTTTTTAGGGAGAGTTTTAATTAGATAAGGTTAAAACCCCACAGAGCTTCTCTGTCTTCTATCTTTAATTTCCACTCTGTAGGAACCATCTGAACTTGCCCAGCTACTTTATTCAGATGTAATCATCACCCTTCAATGAAATTCTAATTTAAAGAGAATTCATTATAGTAGCGATGTATTTAAATAGATGAAAATGAATGCCTCTGAGTATAAGACTGCATGTCCTAAAATGAAGGTAAGGCCTTACAGGTAAGCTATAACAACACTTCTCACAATTTATATTTGTATATAAATGAATATATACATATGTATCTGCCTATATAAATTAAATTTATGATAAAATCTCTTGAAGTGTTTTACAAACACATTAGACATGTCCCTTGAATACTGGATTGTAAAGTGAAAGCTATTTTATTTCATTAGTCCTTATTTTGCAGATGAGTATTAAATATAAGAAGCCCAAGAAAATTTAAACTGCTTATACTCATGTAGTGAGTCAAAAGCAGATATATAGGAAAAGTAAATGTGTTTCTTAATGAATATTCTCTGGATGTAATTAATAGGGTACAACAAAGCTGATTTTTCAATTACTTTACACTTCTTGTAGTCCTGTATTCACATACTGTAGCTGTAGTCCTCTGACATAATTTTTTATTTGATGGCATTTTAAGATGTGTTTTCACTCATCCAGGTCAATACATCAGTAACTAAAGATGTTGATCAACTTGTATAGACTAATGAATATAATCAAAACTTAATGGTCAAATACACTTGTATTTATAGCTCCTGGACAATGGAAAATCAGTTCTCCTGTCTCTAATGGGGGTATCAGTATTGCAATATATAAAATAAGGAAATGTTTGTAGAAAAATATAAATTCCTTCACGAGATCAAATGTATATTCAGGAAAACTGAGAAGCTTTCAGGCATGCAAATTCACTCTAAGGGTTGAAATAGAAGCAAGAAACTTGAAATTGCATGTAAGCTGAGAACAATTTGTTCAGAGTTTAACTTAAAAGCATGTTAATCACCGAGATCGTTTGACAAAAGAGTTCATCCATAGCCATGCAAGTGAAAGAAAGAGTTTCTAATAGAAAAGATGAGGATATCATCATCTTTCATGAGAGAACAAGAGACAAATTATTTGAGTAATAGTAGATGTTGGCATCAGTAGCAAGTGCAGTGTACTGCAAAATATAAGGCGAATGTCATTGAGATTGCATTTACTCATTTGGCTTATGAATAGAGTTTCTGCTCTGTCTTTATGCCTCTTGAACACAGTAACTGATGTTAGATACTGAGTGGCTACTTTGTGAGGAATAGTCTTAAATTTATAAAACCATGCTGGAGATTTTACTGTTTTCTTAATTATGCTGGATAAATGATTACTGCTCCACTGTGTATGGAGTCCTTTGTGGAGCAGCATGATGTTTCTGTACCATATATTCCTTCAATCATAAGATAAAATAAGGATATCTCTTCTTCTGAACATAGTTCTTTCCAGGACTGAACTGGAAGGAACACCTCAACTCCAAGACTACAGCAGTGACAGAAGCGGTATGAGATAAATGGAGATGTCTGTGGGACTATGGGATAAAGGAACCATACTAAAGTTTATTTCAGCTACAGATTACTAGTTTCAACATGTCCTGTTCTTTATCAGGTGTCTCCCAGTTGACACTTAGAGAATCCTACTGTTACAACTGTGAGTCTCTATAGGGAATCTCAACAATTTCTTGCTCTTACAATTTTTCACATTTACTCCTACTGAAGTTTGGCTTTTATATATGGTAACATAAGTAATCTGAGAAAAGAGTTCTAAACTACCACTATGCTTTTTTAACATGAATTCTTGATGACGATAACATTTACTCCAATTTCGCTGCCTGTAATTTATGCTGTCTGATAGGACCCGTATTCAAATGGCAATAGCAGTGCAATCAAAAGAAGCTTATACACACTTTGCACACATATACACATTCATGCAGAGAGAATTTGGAAGTGTAAGGTTGTGTGGAAGGAGCATGTCCGCTTCTTTGAGGATATGTGATCAAAGGAGCCACAAACCAGAAACAGACAAACCTGGCCAACACATGATTAAGGAGGTCATGATAAGAACAAATCTGGACAGTGGCATCATTTGGTAAGAGTATGTGGGGTATGAAAATGTTTATTTTTTCAGTCAAAGGAAAGGAAGGGAGACAAACACAGCGAGACCTGGACAGTTTGCATTAACAAACAATAACCAGAAACAAACCTGCTCAGTCACACTAGTTGACGGGCTATCAAGAAACTGCAGGCAAATGACACTTTGCAGCTGATAAGGATGCAAACCTGAGGATGCTGATGTTGGGGAGGGTGGGTGGGACTGTGACAACTGATAGGGCAATGTGCAAGGGATAGGGAGAAGGGGGGTCAGAGAAGAGGGCAGGCAGAATACCTTTTATACCTAAAGAGGACAGTTGCATGTAAAACAGGATTGGTCTGTACACTTGTTTGGCTGAGCCCAGTGCCTGATCATGGCAGTCTGTTCTGTCTTCTTATATCTTCCTAAATATTTTCTTACCTCTTTCGCTGTGTAATCTCACTCTCTACCTCATACATGCGTGTGCTGCAAGGACTTAGTATCAGCTGCTGTGTATGAGCGAAATCGGATGTCATCTACTGAAGTCAGACTGAGGGCGTGGGTGCCCCTGGCCTGTGATGTCAGCTACTGGAGCCAATGGTGTCTCAGCATCAGAAACTGGAGTGAGTGAACCTCTTTAACCCCTAGCCACTAGGACAGGAACAATGTGTGTCCTGAAAAACAGCTACTGGAGGGACCAGGGTGAGTGAGGTAAGTGTGGGGCTTAGCACTGGCCACAGGAGCAGTACTGCAGGTCACAGACCATGTGAGTGGGGGAGCCTCAGGTCTCAAAGGAGTATCAGGTGGCTGCAGGGTCTGTGCTGGTATTCAGGGAAGACCCATGACTGTGAGGTGCCTGTGGGATGAGTGTGTGAGTGCTATGTGTATGTAGTGAGAACAGAGATGGACCAGCTGGAAACTAGCGGGGCCCGTGGTTTCGGTAAGAGAGGCCAGGATCTGGGCAAGTGTGCCAAGCAGACAGATGCTCTGTGTTGGTACTTGGGGACCTGCAAAAGTGAGTGTGCTTGTAAACCTAGAGAGTTTGCTACTGTGTGAACCTAGAGATTTTGCTACTGTTTGAACCTGCAAACAGGAAAGTAGCAGCTGTGTCCCTCTGCCTAGGCAGAGACCCCAGGTCTCTGAGCAATGGGCTGGGCTTCAGTGGCTGAGTGGGAGTGAGTCCTGGCATAAGCAACTGGAGGAGGCAACCGCTCCTAATATCCCTTAATTAGGAGAGTATCCCTTCATATGTAAAAACCTATAAAGAATGTAGCCAAATTAATTGCGTCAAGAATCTTAAAATTGAGGTTTATCAAAGCACATTTTGTTTGAGACTTGTTTGTTTTAAAACACATTTTCATTTTGAATGAAAATAAAATTTTGGAACTCAGAATCTTTTTAAAGGCACTTCAGTAGAAAAAAAATGACATCTGGCTCTGCTTACAATCTGATCCAGAGTCATCTGTGTGGATCAGAGCATAGTTACTGGATGGCAGCCATGCTAGACAAATTTGGGCGATGCTACTTTGTTTTTAATGAAGTGGAGAAGATTCTCTATTCAGCCTTAAAATGACAACAAAGCTTGTGGCAAGCATATATTCCTTTGATTCTTCCATCCATAAGTCCTTTGAGCCTAGGAATGTGTAGCCTACCTCCAGCTGACAGTCTATTGCTAGTTACTTGTGTGCAATAGATAACACCTATTTTACTGCCCTGTTCACATATTATGAAATTCTTTTGCCAAATTCATTTACATTTTTAGATATCTTTTATCAGATTTTATAAAATACAATAGATTGCACACAGTCAGGAAATAATGCAGTTTATCCGCTTACAGATATTTTAAATTAGATAGGACTTTACTGAAGGCAGAAAGCCTGGTTAAAGAATCCAAAATACATACCTTGCATTGAAAAAAGAATCTGTTTTCTCTATGAAACATACAGTTATAATTTCTTCACAATGGAAATAGGTAATTTGTCTTAGAGCTCATTTATTTAGAATGCATGGTGGGTTTTGTGGACTTTGACTATTTCCCATATACTTACAGTGAAGATAGTAAACATTAAGCCAGTGAACTGGAAAATCAGAATAACTACAGTACTTAGAGTATAATATTACTGCCCAGTGGGATTTTTATTAGTCACTAGCTGTAACAAAAAGAATTGCGATATTTTTCACAGTGTATATAAATTTAAGCATTCGATAGTATTCAATGACCATCAAGAAAAGGGTCATAATTTTTACATAGCTGCACACTGGTGCTCAAACCTTCTTTCTGTAAAAACAAGCCAACGGACTGGAAATTAGTTTCCATAGATTGAAAATGGCTTATTCAGGAGGAACAAAGGTGTGAGTGATCTGCCATTTGAGACACAAAGTAAAAAATCCCTGAGTCACTCAGACAAGATCTTTTAGGCACTGCTTCTCTTGGTGTCTGGGTTACTTTGTTCACTCACTGCATACTTACTGATATTAAAGCTTAATACAGACTAAATTTTGATCTCCCTGAGTCCTGTTTTCCCATAGAACTTAGAAGAATACAGATTCACTCTTCTTAAGGATGACAAATAATCATGAAAACAGAGCTCCTCTGAACAAGGCATATTCAGCTATATAAATATCTTAAGTCAAGATTCCTACATATCACTTGTACACTTGTAAAGCTCCCATTCTGCTGTTTTCTTTGTAGTCTGCTGTTAAAATAAGCTTCAAATCATTGACAGGTTCTTGGAATTAAAGTTTTTAAACACCAATTAACTTCTGACCATGTAGGGTTACACACTACACCATCATGTTCTATAATCTCATAGATTCTGAAATATTGAAACAAGCATAGGATGTAATATCAAGAGACTAGCTCCATGAAAGTAGAACTAGCCTTCTCAGACTAGTGTCGTATATTTCATGTAATTGTAATCTGGGTTCTTAAGCAATCAAACACAACTTCATAAGAGTTTTCTACGTCTTTTTTACATCTCTAATTACCAGAGCCCTGTATGCCACACGAATTTCTGCAATTTGGAGGAAAAAACCAGGAAAAAATGAAGAAAAAATAAACTTCAAATTCTTTTTCTCCCAATAAAAATTACAAGAGTCCACACTTCCTTCAGAAGAAAATCACTAGAGTCTACCCACCAAAGGAGCTGAAAACTGAGAGATCATGAGTGCCAAAAGAGAGAGTTTTCTGCCAAGCAAGAATGCTCTCAGAACAAACAGAGATTTGTACCCAGTTTCTTATTGGAAACTGATAGTGGGGAATGCCAGCGAACCAAAAGTACTACAAATAAGTCATGCAAAAGGGAGCTACATAGTCAACACAGCACTTGGTGTAAACGGGGTAACACCAAAGGCCCAGATATGTTGCTTGAGACTACCAGTCAGCTCTGCACAGGGATACAAAAAGACATAATCTGTCCATATGACAGGTAAAATAACAGAGGCGTTGACTCAAGAGGGACGTCCAAGGCTGATGTACCTGCTGAGTCTTGGACTGCAGGATTGTCCCGGTTTGGGCTAGACTTCCTTG
>NW_010406395.1:29554-35455 GCF_000710305.1 Buceros rhinoceros silvestris | reverse complement strand
GGAAGTTTTGGCTAACCCAGGACAGCACCACAACCCAATACAAGAATATATAAAACAGGATATAGAGTATAGAACAGAAAAGTACATGTATAAATATAAAGGGGTATATAAGTTATTTTTTACCCACAGATGCACTTTACATATATACACACACAGAGTAGAGTATATATATACATATATTTATATCTGCGTATGTATTCATAGATGTTGGGGGCAGTAAGAGTGAGGCTACTCCATTAAAGTCAGGCACCGAGGGCGACAACAACACAGGCAAGGCCATCCCCTAACTCAACAGGATGCAGACGTGCAGTAACTAAGGAGGGCCATGGTGGTGACAGCCATCAGCTCCATCAGGCCCTCAGTGATTTGTTGCACAAGATGAGGTAGGGAAGCAGGTCCAGCATCCATTCAGGAAGCCCGGGCAATGATAGCAAGGGACGTGACACTAGGTCCAAGTTCTCTCCAAGAGATATGGAGTGGTGCAAAACTGGAGACAAAACGACCTACAACAAAGATTGAAATTTAGCACTTGTGAAGAGCTACTTGTGTACGGACACATGCAGAATACATTTGCCTCAGATGGAGGTAGTCTAGGCCAACACTCTTTATGCAGAACATTCAAACCATGACTAGAAACAGGGGAAACAGGAGAATGCTAATAGCTATGCAGATGCAAAGGCCCTTCAGCTTTCCTTTTCCTCTTGTAGGAATGCTTCAGATTTTTAGGCTGCCTCAGGATTCCTGGAAACACTGGAAGGGGGATAATGACCACCGAAATCAATTCTCATTTGCATAACTGGTATGCTTGGTCCAGCCATTCACACGCTGCAAGCCAACTGCACGTATGTGCTAACACAGGCAACGACAGACCGTAGTTTCTCAGCTGCCACACAGAAAACAGCTGACTTTGTCCAAGCCTGAATTGTATCTGAAGATACAAAAATATCCTGCTTCCATTCACGTGGCTCTGGAAAGGCTGTGTCACTATTATCTACAAGAAGAGATTTGAGAGGTTTGGACCACCATTAACAGCTGAATTTCTTAAGTAGTAGTTTGGAACTTGACATGTACAACTGTCTCTGAATCATGTTCGCGTTTCTTCAGTATTAACCTATCCTGATCCAAGTTCCTAATCAGCTGACTGGGGTTATTTAGCAGCACCCACGAACTGCAGGGCATTTCTAGCTCCCTTTGAGTTGAAGGCAGGGGGACAGTGTCTGATAGCTGGTTACACAACTGCTCCATTAGGTATCTAGTGTTGTGTGTTCTTGCACTTAACTGATATACCTGATTAATATGGAAGTATTCTAATAAGTTTTTTGAAAAATTTATCTCCTTGTGCGGTTCAAGAGGCTCTGAAAGGCTATTTGTAATGTAATCATAATTCATCTCTTTCATGGGCACCCCCTTGCCATGGGGAAGGAGCTTGCGTGCCCTTGTGAGGTTGAGCTGTGCTGGTGGTGGCATGTGCCTCCGGTGGGGTCTCCCAGGCCAGACAGGTCTCAGCTGAAGGGTCAGACACAGTGTGTCCACGGGCAGGATGGGCTCACTAGCCTTCGGGCAGCCATCCTAGGAGAAGGACAACTCTGACTCCAGACCCGGGCAGATGGAGCTCGTTTAGCCCTGTAAGGCTCCATCTAAGAGAAGGACACTCTAACCAAACCTACGACCCGAGCACTTCGCTGTCACCGTCCAAGCTCGCTGGGCCCTGGCAGATGAACCTCAGGTGTAAAGGGTGGAGCCAGTTCCGCGCACACTGCACCTCGTCTAGAAAACCCACTGCGCAGCCCCGAAGGGTGCACTCATCGCTTGCAGTGAGCGTGGAAAAAGCCCTTCCCAGGTCTTCATTTGCGAAGCCAAGCCATGATGATAATAATTCATATACGGGTGTAATTGTAATTCATATTAAAAGATAGAAGAGATACATGATATAGAGAACTTCTAAAATAGTAGCAAGTGTAAGTGTACTATCATCTAGTGTTTGTAACTGCAAAGCCGGAGGAATATTAATTGCAACCTAGGATTTATTTATCCCAGTCAGAGAGGCACAATGCAAATTTGAAATAATACGGTAAAGCTATGCTGGTGGAAGTCTCTGGACTTGTCCTTATCACCTAGTGGAGACGGCTGAAGAAACTTTCAAGACAATGCCAACTATACCATCACGAAGGTGGAGCCAGCCATGTTCAGGCGTTTCATATAACACAAATGAAATATAATTGTGTTAATACAGCTCGATATCTGAACTAATTATTAGCTCTTAGGGAACACTTTAGGATTTGATTTGGTGCAGTACTCTGCTAATCAGGCTATACTACATTTTAGTCCCAATCTAAAGCCCCCTTGTACAGTATCTGAAAGCCAGCTGGTAAATGCCTAAAATTCAGCGCACTCTGTAGAAGAACAAGCCAAACCTGTGCTGCCAGAAGTAGAGGAGAGAAGGAGCCGATGGAGAAACACGTTTACCATGCTTACTGAAAATTGAAATCTCCTTTCTCTGAGTGTCTCACATTTAAGAAGCTGTTTCACCACTTGTGATGGTGTTAACAAAGAAAAATACGTTCATGTGGGGGAGCATCTTGATTTCTAGTTTGTCATTAATGGCAAATACCCAGGTCTGAAAGTCTCTAGAGAAGATAGCCTGAAAGGGAAGAAAGATCCAGGTAACACATCTTAGTCAAGGCTAGCAGCGCTTCGAGCAGGGGCCAAACCTTAGCTCCAAAATCTCATGATTTATTAGTTAGTCACACAGGTTATCACCCAGTCCTGCTACTTCTTCCACTTCAACAAGTTGCCAAACATATTATTCAGCGGTTTTACTTCCAGACCCAAATGATTACATCTTTGAAAACGGCAGGATGTTATAGGGGGTTCAGAGATCTGTCCAAGTCATAATGAAATTAGTATCTTGCTTTAATGGCTTGCTACACTGAGCAAAGACTAGCCAGCCAGCAGAGGGGGCAAAAGTCCCACTTTCTTTCCGTTTACTGGCAGGCTGTACTAGAGGCTGATACTCCAAAAAAAAAAAAAAGGAAACCATAGCAAAGCATTGGGAAGAGACACTGAAACACAAGTCAGCCTTTGTCACATGGAAGAGAGCAGGCTGATAAGGAGGTTGCTGCATAAGTGTAGCAGCACCCAACACTAGAAGAGCTAGGCAAGGGAAGATGCAAGTCTTTACCCTCTCCTTAACACAGTAGCACTGCTTCGCGTGTAAAGAAAATGCAGATGGAAGAGTCAGGTAACCAGAGTGATAAGATTCTGCTTTCCTCCCTACATTTAATATGAGAGGAGTACATTAGCACTGAGTACCCCACCTGGCTGAATGCTGAGCTCCATCAGACAGATTTTTACCCAGATAGAACTTACTTCCAGTTAGCAACCCCAGTGATGTTAAATGAAGAAAGACACAAAGAAGTGAACAGACTTGTCCGTACATCAGAACAGTGTCAAAAGCATATAGAACCTCAACCTCCTGATGCTCAGACTATCTTCCCGTCAACAGTCATGGGAACACAGAAACTTTGCTGGTCCCTGAAACAACCACATCAAACAGTTGAAGCATAAATTTACCAAGCACTTCTTGAAATTAGTCAGTCTGTTGGTTCTCTTTTTTCTTTTTTTTTTTTTTTGAGACTGATGTTCCACTTCTACGATTGTTACAGATCTTGTTTCTAGGCAAAATGCATGTATAAAGGTACAGAAATCTTCCTCTGCATACAGCTCCTTTATTTCTTCCAGATCCTTGCCCTTCAGTTATGTCCTTTCAAATTCCCTTTGTCTTATTTGACTGCCTACACTAGTAATAAATAAGAAGCCAGGGGTAATTCACATTCTAAATATTGTCTATCAAGATACTGAGGATGACAGTGCACTTCACATCTCTTCTTCTTTTCTATGCTACATTAAGCAAAGGGAGGAACTGGATATTCTTACTTACCCTGCAGATATTTTCACTTCTTCAATCACATTTCCTAGTAGGCCTAAGACAAAGTAACCAAATTGGTAAACCTCAGGAAAAAAAAACAAAACCAACCAAAAAACAACAACAAAACAAAGGGTTTACAAAAAGAGGGTTACAAAAAAAATCAAGAAAAAGATGACACAAAGTGCCAAGATGTATGTGCATAAGGATGTACAAGGGAGGACAATTGGTGTCATTTATTTACTAAAGGTCCCACAACTGTCCAAAGGCTCTAATACAGCTTGCAAGTTTTATAACTTCCATCTAATTGTTGCTTCTCTCCTATATTTATGTGTTGAGGCTTTCTCTCTCTCTTTTCCATTTCAAAACCGCACATTAAAACCATTCAAAGGACCCTTTAAACTCACTTAGTTTGTGGCACTATATATTCTGGCCAGTGGGTGTCACTCCTTCCCAGTGAATCACAGAGGCATCATTTTGCTAGCACAGGACAGACTGGACATTCTACTGATGAAGTATCATGTCCTCATATAAAATGCGTTTATTTGAAATGTGGAATGACTGCTGATTGCTTTTAGTCGTAAAAGATCAAGACGTGCTTTTTGCAAGAGGGGAAGGGTTAGCTTCAGAGCACCTGAAGACATTCCAGTTTCAGTAATCTCTTTTCCCAAGTCCAAATCATAATGTAAAACCCTCCTGGTAATGTCAAACAGAAAGTTTTTCTCTTTGAACACTACACTATTAACAACTTCAAGCACAGAAGTGCCCGTGTCTAGTGACCATATTTGTCACTTCTGTCAACTGCATGACACAACAGAACGATACCTACAAAGTGTATGAAAGTTGAAGGTATTGGTGAAGACACGACTGAGTCTGGCATTCAGGGCAAGGCAGACAAGCAGTACTAGACTACCATACTGTATTCTTCCAAGACAGCTCAAAGTAGGGATGGGCAGGCTTCAGACTCTTTACTTGGATTCAAAAAAATGACAAATTACTACAGCTCATTTATCAGAACCTCCAGGAATAACAAGCCTGGCATAGAAGTGTTGGGTGATGTCAGAAACCCTGAATGCCAGAAAGGACAAGATGACTTTAGCAACTAATATCATTCTTTGACCAAGTGATAAAAAGCCATGCTAAGCAGTGGAAAAGCAACTGAACTATAAGCAGCTCACATGAAGTAACTACAGACTAAGTTGTAGCAAGGACCAACTCAAAAATAACTTCAGACTAATGAGTGAGTAAGACCCTCAGGTTCAACAATCAACAAGAGCAAGAACAGAAACAAAAGAAACCCAGAAAGAAAGCAAGCTCAGCTCAAACGCAGTTCACCTAGTCAGCCAGGGAGAAATGAATTGACAGTAGAGATGTTCCAGCAACTTCTATCACAGCAAAGTTCTGGCACAGAAACCATAGGCTCAGAAAAGAAGATTGAACACTAGTTGGTACGGAATTAGAGACATGTGATACAGGTATTGGTCTGTTGCACAGGTCAGCAGCAAACTGCAGTGACAGCATTCTTGCAAGTCACCGGCGAAAGTTGTGTTTTATTAAAAAAAAAAATTTGTTTTCTTCTTACTGAGCCCACTTTGGCTGAAGGAGACAACCATCGAGCATCCTCAGTTGTAAATCCCAAACCAATCTCAGTGATTTTTCCCTTTTACGTGGTGGGATGACCATATTTATTTCCCAGCTAGGTAATTAATGCAGGGAGGGAAAAAAAAGTGTTAACAGACATTAAAAGTGACCCAACAGTGACAACTGTTACCCCAACAGCTGTCAGGGTCCTGTGAGCACTGATCTCTGCTCCTCCCAGGGAGAAGGATGGGCTGACGCCTGGGGCTGGGACTGCCCTGGCTTTCCCCCTCCTGCCCTGCTCCCTGGCTGGCGAGCTGTGATGGGTTCTGACTGCGAGGTCCTGCCCTGCTGGCAGGAGGAGCACCCAGTGCTGCCCAGGCGCTGGGGAGCCCCCA
>NW_010406395.1:23286-29478 GCF_000710305.1 Buceros rhinoceros silvestris | reverse complement strand
AGCAGCCCCCAGTGCGGCCCAGGCGCTGGGGGCCCCCCAGCCCCCCCCCCGAGCCCTGGCAGCAGGCACCGTTCCTTGCCAGGCAGGGGAGGGCTCACTGCTCCTACCCACCCCCTTCCTGCTTTGTAACATCGTGTCACTGCTGCCATGTGAAGTTTTCAAATTGCACTGAAACAGGTGCTTCTGCAGAATTGTTTTTAAACCCACTGACCTACACTGAAGCCTTTCGGCGAGAGGTAAAGCTGTCTTTACCGAATCCTCACTTGCTTTTTTCAGCTGCAGCTGCTGTTTATTACTCCAAAGGTGAATTGAGTTTTCCTAAGTGAGTAACAACAAAAAGTTACAATAGTGAAGACATCATCTGGGGTTGGTCGCGTCCTCCTAGTTCCAAAATGTCTCGTTTATTAACAAGGAGCCTCATCCTATGTTGTCTGGTAGAATCTGTACTCTTAGATACCAGAACCTAGAAATCACTTTTCACAGCTGTGATTTTACTGTAATCCGTGGGCTGACCTAAGGTTTTTCTCACTGAACAACTGTTTTAATTGTTGACTATATCAACAGTACCAGTACCTAAGGATTTAATATATTTTAAAAACATCTGAAGAGCATATGAAACCCTTTCTAATTAAAAAAAAATAGAAGCCACCATGTATGCACAGGAGAGGAAAGCCTTACCTAGCAATCTCATGGAAGCCTTCATAAAAACACTGCTTCTTCAGCTACCGCTGGACTAAAGCATTTCTAAAATAGGTTGTAGCTCACAGTGGGAATATGTTTTCCTTCACACACAAAACCTAACTCCGTGACTGCAGCACATGCACCTCTTGAGCTGAATTAGGGGATATATTGCCAGCTGATCACCCAGACTGCTAAAGATCATTTTGCTTCCTGATGTATTAGTGAGAAAAAGCACAAATCCCATGGTCTGACCCAGTTCTGCCAATATTTCATGATTGTTAACTTGTGATTATTCATTCAAAATGAGAATATTTTGGGGAGTGTGAGGCAGACAAATATGTAGAAAATCAAGCCTGATTCAAGAAGCTTCTTAAGAAACTAAGAATGGGGCTCAGATTGAAGAAAGCATCTGGGAACTGTTTGGGTCCCAGTTAGTTCATTATGATGGGAAAACCAGCAAAACGGAAAAGAACAGATATACCAGTTTTAGCTCCTGTAACTTGTTGAAGAAAGTTTGCTTAAGTACAAGAAAAGGGTGCCCACCATGATGAATTTTCATTCAGAACTAATATTTGATGCTATTTACAGCTTTCTAAGCATGTAATGCACACTCAGCCGACGGACTGGAGTGCTCTGTTTTCCTTTATATGAAGTGATAGTAATTCCTGGCAAAGGGCTATGATGGAGAGTTTCAGGGGGGAAGCTAATGTGTAAAATGCCTCAGTAAAATCTCTGACTGGCGTGCCTCAAGCTGTCAGTTGGGGTTTTCCTCACTTGATAATTTTTTCTTGTGCTTCTGTTTTCTTCTTTTGATGATAAAGATTCTTTTCTCCTCATGGTGTGTTTTCTCATCTCATTTGTCCCACAGTTTTTGCAGTTAAAACGGCTGTTCTCTACAGAGACAGTGAATTCTGGATACCGTTTTAGATGCCAAACAGAGATGACAGGAATCTGTTTTGCAGGTAATATCTGCAGCTCACTTTAATTTCTGTTATAAGCATAAATGGCCATCACACTAAAATGATAGGATTAATTATTAAATTTAATGTTGCAAATAATAACGTATTTTGATATATTTAATTTTTTATTGAGACTAGAAAATCATAAACATTTATCAATACTTGGAGGGTTCTTCATCCTCTTATTTTTGAGTTTTTAGAGTTAAAACAGTGGAAGTCTGAATTAATAAATAATTAAACTAAATACAATTAAATTTAAAAAGCTCTCCTGACAATATAATATTGATTCTAGGAATTGGTACACTAAGAAACACGAAACAGATTTAGATTTTTAACCTGAATATCAAGATAAAATGAAGGTAAGAATCCCAAAATAGAACCGTTACAGCGTAAAAAATTTGGATGATGAACATGAACACACTCAAACATATCGAAACAAATCGAAACAATCGAAACAAACTTCTTACTAGCAACAAACAAAACTAGAAACAATCAAAACAAACTTCTTACTAGCAACAAACAAAACTAGAAACAATCAAAACAAACTTCTTACTAGCAAAGGCATCTCGAGAAACAGATGGCATTTATTGCTTTCTGTATCCTAAGGTCAATTTTCATGCTCATGAGAGCTCATACTCAAATTAAATGCTGTGTATTTCTACATAACATAAAAGAGGAAAGTGAGCAATACCTGCTGACTTTCTGATGTGCTAAAAAAAAAAAACAAAAACTTTTGCCTGGATATTGCGAGGACTATTTCCAAAGCTGTAAAACATGACGATTCCATGACAGCAGAAATTGCTTCTGACTTCAGCTCTGCTCCATAACCTCCCACTTGAAAATAATGCACTACACGTTGCCACTGTCCATTTGAATCTACAGAGAGCACAAAACAACAAAAAGGATGCGTCAGGGCTCTGGGGACACCAACAGGCACTAATTGCCCTGAGATCCATGATAATCAACCCCATATATTAGGTCTTCCCGCTAATGCCTCATCACCCACTCTGCACCAGCAAGCCACTCCTGGCCTGCAGTCATGGTACAAGGGCAGCCAAAATTCCCTGGGAAGCACATTTCGATTACTAGATTACCTTGTGGAAAGCTTCGGTACTTCATCATCTGGCAGGGCTACGGACCAGATTAACATTCCTGGGAATCAGAGAATCATAGAAACATCTGATTGAAAGAGACCTTTGAGATCACCAAGTCCAACTATTCACCCTGTACTGCCCGGGTCTCTAAACCATGTTCCTCAGCACTACATCTACACGTCTTTTAAACACTTCCAGGGAGGGGGACTCAACCATCTCCCTGGACAGCCTGTTCCAATGGTTCACCACCCTCTCTGTAAAGAAGTTTTTCTGGATATTTAATCTAGATCTCCCCTGAAGGTCACTTCCTCTCATCCTGTCGCATGGGAGAAGAGACTAATCCCCATCTCTATACATAAGGTCTCCCCTCAGCTTCCTTTTCTCCAGGCTAAACAACCCCAGTTCCCTCAGCCGCTTTTCATATGACTTGTTCTCCAGACCCTTCACTAGTTTCATTGCCCTTCTCTGAACACGCTCCAGCACCTCAATGTCCTTCTTGAACTGAGGGGCCCAAAACTGGACACAGTATTTGAGGCGTGGCCTCACCAGTGCTGAGCACAGGGGGACAATCCCTTCCCTCCTCCTGCTGGCCACACTATTGCTGGTACAAGCCAGGATGCTGTTGGCCTTCTTGGCCACCTGGGCACACTGCTGGCTCATATTTAATTGGCTGTCATCCAGCACCCCCAGGTCCTTTTCTGATGGGCAGCTTTCCAGCCCCTCCTCCCCAAGCCTGTGGACAACATTCATGAAGCTAGGACAAGAGCTTTTTACAAGACCCCTTTCAAAAGCAGACCTTTGCGAAGTGCAGGGACACAGCTTGACAAGAAGAGGGTTACTCTTAGGGCTCTCCACGCATCAACAGGCTGCCTTTGCTCTGATCAGCCTTTTGGTTCACGCAGTACCCTGGCAAGCTGTCATTACATCCCAAAGTCACCTCAGGATGTGCCTACACAAATGTTACTGGAGCTGAAAGAGGAACACGTGAGCGGGCTTTGAACTGGCTAGCTTGGGAACTGCTGATGGCAGGGTATCTCAGCACAGGTCAGCTGCCTAAAACACCAAGCGTGCTCCCTGGTACGCTGTGGTAGCAGTATCTGATCTAGCTAGTTTAAAGTGAGCGTATGTATACTGCCATATCCTGGAGCAGTATGTCCTCGGAGAGCAGCTCAGGAAATCTGCAGTCCAATAGCTGTGCAATCTTGTATGATGTTAAACAAAGCAGCATTTCTGCTCTCGGGTTTCTCTTCACACTTAGCATTTCCCTCCACATCTGCTGCTACCTGCCTGCAGCTGCACCCCGCTCTGTACCTTCCCTACCACCACATTTCTTGCACTCTTTATTCCCTGTGCTGTCCCACAGAACCATACAGAGGAGCCAGAGCCACATGTCAGGTTGCAGGGAAAGCGGGGAGGACAGAGCAACAATGAAGGCTAAGGGAGCCCACAAGAGCGTGTACTGATGCAGAGCATAAGCTTCCACCTTGCTCTGTGCAGAGCAAAGTGAGATTCTGAGCAAGCACTCAGACAACAGCAGACTGCCTTACATGAGCTCAGTGGTACTAGCTTGAGGAAAAGAGAAAAGCCGGATGCAAGCCTGAAAAATAATCCCTAACTATATGGAAATCAATCGCTTCAGCAACAGTGCTCAGGCACGCTCTTAACTTGTGACAATTTTCTGCTGGCTTCCCTCAGGCTCTGTGACAGTCTTACACCACCCAGTTTTGAGTCCCAGAAGACAGGTTCCTGTGAGTGCCAGAGGTGCCTTGAACCAAGGCCTCCCCCATACCAAGAGCTCTTTTTTGATCACAAGCTCCCAAAGTGCTGGAAACTTCTCCCCACTAGCAGTGCTTTACATTTCAAACACATCTCTTCTTCCTTTTTCCAAGCAATCCCAGAGGATCTAGGCTTGAGACATTCTAATAACCTTGCTGTACAGTCTGTGGGCTGCTAGAGTTTGTCACCTCCACGAGGTCAGAAGAGCCTGCTGAAGTGAGTGGGAACGGTAAGTACGTAATTACCACTCCTCACAACCAACATGAAAGTAGATCTTCCCATTCTTTACCTGAAGTGTTTAGAAATTAAACTTGAAACAGGTAACGGATAGTTTCTGGTATTATCAGCTAGAGACAGATAGACTGAAGATGGCAAAAAAAAAAAAAAAACAGGAGCGTTTTAAGATAGATATAAAAACATATATAAAACCCAAAAGGGTACTGTTCCAGGCAGTGATCTTACAGTATATAATTTCCCTTTCATTTAACACAGGTAGTAGTTCATGGGTGGACACAACTCAGTGTGAAGAACCTGGGACTGCTCTCCCCACACATCTCCCAGGACGTGTGTATCCTGGAGGGGGAGGCAGGAAAGGGCGTGAGGTGCCCTTCAGGACCCACGGTTTACATAGCACCAGACACAGGTTTTAGCCATTGTTGGTGATGCCTCTGCCACAGCACTGGAATTGTTTATACTGTCAGTGCACACCACCAGCTGTTGGAAAGAAGCCATGGGGTTGAGCTGGGTACGAAAGTGATATCTGTGTTATGACAAAAGTGCTGGAGACAAGTGGCGGAAACAAAGGTCAAGTCCTCCCTGCACCCCAGGTAAATTCACTCCCATAGAAACAAACAATCCTTTTGCACCTTTTTCTCTAATACAGTGGAACAGCATCTCCTCCCTCTGATGTCTTTAAACCAGCAGTCAGTGCATACTGCCTTCAAATTTTACTACAGGTACTAACTGTCATTGAGCCATGCACTAGAATGCAGCTTGGTTTTGACAAGTCTAACCTTAAAGATAAATGGGTAATTAATTGCCAACTGATTTGCAGAATCCAACAAGCTACAGCTCTGTTGTCTCTTGGCAATCAGGAAACCTCCTTGTGGATTGCTCCTAACAGCCTCTGGGATGCTAAACATAGCTCTAATCAACGTCCTTTTTAAACACACTGTAGAAAAAACCCTTGGGTGAGTGCCAAATTCCCTGTAAAGCACAGGACAACTGTTGAATTTGTGGTCCCATGTACAAACCTTTAGCGAGACTTACCACTAAATGCCACTGGTATGTCTTCATCTTTCGGTTTGAGAAAAAAGCTGTTCCTTAAAATGCAATGACCAAGACTACCAGTGTTAACTTGCCAACAAGTAATAACCAGATCCTGGGTCTCCCTAAATATTTCTGATTAGATTTCCGGGATACTTATAGGTAGAGTAACTGAATGGGTTTGAATTTAATACTATTGTCTTGGGATGAAAGTATTTAAAGCCTGTCATAGCAATTTCCCTTTCCCCACTAGCTGCTAGGTTGGTTTTCTCATTTTCCCTGTCATTCATACTCCCTCCTGCAAAGAGCAGTTCTCTGTGCAGCAAGGGAGTGAAAATCTGTTTACTGGTTTGCAAGTAGTTGTTTACATAATCTAAAACCAGTCTCACTTGCTGGCTGATGTTCCTAAAGGGAAA
>NW_010406395.1:21160-23218 GCF_000710305.1 Buceros rhinoceros silvestris | reverse complement strand
AAAGAGCTGATAAGGATGAGACATAAATAATTACCAGCTGGAAGAGCTGATCTACTCTTTCCTATCCTAAAAGAACTGAGGTGCTGCTTTCTGGTATTTTGTAGTCCTCTTTGAGAGTTTCTGTGATTCCCAAGGGTGTCAAGCCATAGTCTGAATTATTACTTCAGCAAATACTGGTTTTCTTTTCTACCATATAGCTGCTAAAAATAGAGAAGTATTTCCTCTCAAAACACCTGGTTTTATTTTCCTTCCAGTTTTTACTTTTCTGAAGACAAACTTAACCCCACTCACCCATTTATATACATTTCCTCAATCCCTCTTTAAAAAAAAAAAATTAAAGTTTTCCTTATCAGAAGAAAGATGATTAACTGAGAAGTCATTTGGTTTCGGGTTCTCAATGCAGTTCACAGCAACAGGAGTGGAAGTGCCATTCTTTCCCAGCACAGGTTTTGCTAATGCGCCCTAAATTGTAGCATTTCTTGATTTCTCCTAAATTCCTTAAGCCTCATGCATAATAAATAAATAAATAAATAGATAGATAAAGCAACTCCTTCTTCACCAGTGTTTTTAAACCACCATCCTTAAACTTGTTTCATGTGTTAACAAATTTAAAAAGGCAGCACTGGTGCATTGGACGTTTGATCAACCAGGGCTAAAGGCTACAAATGAGTGCCTCTCTGTGTCCTGATCTTCCTAAACATTTCTTCATTTTGGAGAGTAGCTAGTGCAACTGTAAACATGTTTCTGTTGTTATTGTAGCCAGAGACAAATTCTGTTTAATAGATTAATTGGCCATGAGCACACTCTACTGAAGCGGACAAGCACTTGGAACTAGCAGGTTAACTATAACACTGAGAGCAAAATGAAGTCAAATACTTTATCAAGGGTGAACTCTTTCAAGGTCGTGCTATAATAATCTCATTTTCCATGGAAGACAAGCCTAACAAAAAAAGGAGAAGTATTAAACATTCCTTCTTTTAAGTTTTGCATCAAATAATGACATTTCTAAAAACAACTATCTGTGCGTGTGGGTTTTTTGCATATATCAACTGCAAATAAGTGTACCTGAAGTGTTGATATATGAGATGCTTGTGGGGATGTTATCTCTTGAACAACAAAAAAAGGATGGGTGAGGACGGGGCAGACTTATAAACTGGTAGACAGAGATATGCTCCTTAGCAACCAAACTACACCAACCACTAAATAGCAGCTTTGTGGCCTTTTACACTTGGCAAACTTAACTGACTCTGCAAAGTTGCGTTTAGAGAAGAAAGCATTTTTAGAAAAATGTAAGCTCTATAGTGAAAGACAATCAAGAAAAATTATTATAGAAAAGCTATTGAAACCTACGCTGGGTAGTATTCGGATGCCTTGATCACCTGTCACTGATGTTTTTAATACAGTCAGACATGTCTTTCCCCTGCTGTGCTCCTCTCTGAAAACAGAGCTCCTGTGTGATTTACTTCACTATATGAAAGGCCTTCAGCTAGATAATCACAAATGGCTTACACGTGTCTCCAGTTTAAATTATAACCAAAACTTATTGTTTTAATTTCTTAGATAATTTTTTATTCGATGTACTATTTGCTCCAGCAAGATGTGAAGCCAAAATGCTCTGTTCTACTAACACACCAGGACAAAAGAAATCCAGTTGCCTCACCTGGAGTTAAATTACAAGAAAAAGATTGGATTGAGGCTAGTATGTCCAAATAAATCCACGTGCAGCTACACCCATTGAAGCTTCAGCTTTTTTCTTGATGACACACTACAGAGTTGTTCAGCAGAGACCTTTGAGAGAGCTTTAAGACAGCCTGTTGTCAGGGAGAATAAATTACTTTAGCCAACAGAAAGTTCTTTGAGGGGCTCCAGAGGCATGGTCTGCTTTTTATTTTAAGTGGTTATTTTGTGGCAGGAAAATTGAGGAGAGCATTCTCATTTTTTCATGCTGTAAAAGTGCAAGATGTTCTCATTCCTGAGGACATGAAGCTCTTCTCTTTCTTCTAAATGGCCCTATACTGTCTTATATTGAATAGCCATGTGCTTCTACAAAACATTCCT
>NW_010406395.1:5808-21077 GCF_000710305.1 Buceros rhinoceros silvestris | reverse complement strand
AGTCTGAATAAAACCTCATTCCTGGTGCTTACATATTTTTGTTACTCAAAGGAGTTTAAGTCAGTCATAAAGAGAAGGTTGTTCATGTGCCGTTGTAGGCAAGTTTTGAAGTCCCTCAGTTCTCTCGTAAATCTATTTCCAGGCTCCTGAGGCTTGATGTTTTGTCAAAAGCTCTTTTGCTTATATATATGTGATCATACACAAATTAGAGCTGGTTGGAAATTTTGGTAAAGAAACAATTTTTCTGCTGAAAATACCAATAAGTTAAAATTAGAAAGTAGTCTTGGAATGTATTCGTTTCAGCAGAACTGAAGGAGACCAGACAGGTTTTAATGGAAGCTTGCCTAGCTTTGGACTCTACTAACAGGCATCCGCCCGACAGAGAGTTCAGGAATATCTGACTTTCTGTTTTGCCCTAGAATAACATATTTTAAGGGGTTTGAAACCCTTAACCAAAGTAAAGTTCCACCTATAACATGGGTATACCGAAGATATCTGTTTTCAGTTTTTTCTTCAGCTCGTTCTACACCGCATACAGAAACGCCTGATAGCCCCATTGCGCATAACGTGAAGTTGTCCATCTGGCTCCAATCAGAAGTAACTAACTAATATTTGTACAACACCTAGAAAATTTTAAAAGTAATTTACAAACACCCACTACTATTCTGTACTTCTCTTGAGAGCATACATATAAATTTTCACAAACCAGTTTGAATCCATAGCGAACACAAAAGCTGTTCAAATCACAGCATGAGCTACACATCATGCAAAAAGATCTCCCAGTTCAAACCGACTTTCTGAATCAAGTGCCTAAAGATACGTTACTTTTAAAACATCCACAGTTCCTAATACTAATGACCACTATATTTCACATTTTCAGAGCATTTAATAGCCTAACATATTTGCTGCTCTTTAAATTAAAGCGCGAAGATTTGGATTTTGCCTGTTCTCTGAGTTTAGCTGCCAGCAGTCCAGAACTCACGATTGCATTCGTGCATCCATTACAATTGCCAGAAGCACTGAAATTACAAAACCCTTTTTTTCCAGACTGCTGCCATTCCTAGGATTTAAGCTCCCTGATTCAAGAGTGCCTGTATTTTCAACTAGCATCTGTGCTGCTATGTTTGTCTTGTTTGCTCTTAACTCTATATATCTTGTTACCAGAATGTCTAGATGTCCCTTCCATCCCTGGGCACAGGATTCAAACTTCCATTTTCATTCTATATCACTAAGACTTTCTAGAAGACACGTAATCAGTTTTTTAAACATTGACAGAAACAGTTCATCGTCATGACTTATGATCAGTGCTCATGATTCTGATTTATTTATCATCAACCTTGATTGTGAGATAAAAAAAAATTAGTAGATTTCGGCATGTCATCTATGACACATCTCCATAGGGTCAGGAAATTAAGACCACCATTTACAATGGGACAGCAACCCCTTTGTAGCATTCACGTTAATAAAGGGAAAGAACAAATGCATATAACGATGCTGTGCAAATACACCCAGTAATAAGTTAATGCCATCTTGACTATCACAAAGACATCCGAAACACTTTTTTTCTTGAATTTGATACCACATGGAGTCCACAAGTTAGGGAGCAATTGTCAAGTTAACATCAAGAAATATGTTTTTATTTTGCTGGCCTCTGTAAGAAAAGAGGGTTTTTCCGCAGAAACGTAACCAGATTCCATCAATAGCCTCATACCAATGCCACGCTACAGTATTTGTTATCACTATAGAAACAAATGGTTTCACTATAGAAACAATATTAGCCTGTGGGGACAGTAATACTTATTCACTGCAAGTCTATTTACAAAATTGAGCTTCTAGAATAAGATGGATTGAATTTCTTACACAAATGATGGAAAAAGTCATCAATAATTTCAAAAAAATGAAAATAAAACTTACGTAGCCTGTGGCTTTATGCCCTGTGGTTAGGTTATTCTGTGCCTAAAGAGAAGTATGCTCAGATCAAAGATTTTCCTTAGGAACTTTCATAACATCTCTCTCCTGAAAAGACTCTTTGTGCCAAACAATCTAATTGAGCTCAAAGTGAAGTGTTTTCATCTTTGGGGTTATTAATTTGTCTCTCCTCTATCCAAACACTTATTTAACAAAACATGAAGAAACTTAATATCTCTGACATGTCTCATCCTCTGTCAATATTAGTCGAAACTTGCCAACTGGCTCGAAAGCTTTTGGTAAGGCACTTTCAGACAGACACACTCAGACAGTGTGGTTGCATAAACCTCATTTCCTTAGGAAAAGAGGCTAAAAATTAGTAACTGTCTTATGTATTTTTAGAACAGCCAAATCTTGGAACTTTACAGAATCCTGAAGACAATTCTGTTTAATGTTAGTGCGCCTCCGTTAGCAACTCCAGTCATTCCACCATATCATACAGTTGAACGTGCAACTCTAAGCATTGAGGAACACTCCACTTTATTAAAGTTAATAGTTCTTGAGCCTCTTCCCTTTCATACTGCTCATCTTGTGGGACCTGAAGTTTATCATCGTAGAGAAGACATCAGCTTAGTACCTCTCTGTAGCTAGTATGTAAATGAAAAGCAGGTACTGTAGTTCTAAATTGGAAAACTTGTCAGTTCAACTTCCGTATAAAACATCCAAATAACTGTAACTGTTATGCTGGCAAGAAACTTCCTGAACCCAAACATAAAAATAATAAGAATAAAAAGCCCTAACTTACCCTTAAGAAATCACATCACATCCAGACCTAAGCTGTGACATCAAGGTCGAAAGCAGAAAAATCTCAAAAACAGTCACATAATCATAATTACTCTGAACTTCAGTTGTTGCTTGTGTTGGTCATATTACAATCATATGATTGGAAAAAGCGAACTATCTGCAAGCATTCTAGAGATAATTGTGGGAAGGACAGAAATGGGAATTTGACCACCCCTTTGAGAAAAACAGTTATAAATAATGGGCTGTAGCCTCCATTTACAGAGAAAAACAGAAGCAGGAGAATGCTGACTTGCTTGTTATATCTCTTTAGTTTCATTGAGAGCTGCTTCACTCAAAGAACCAGAACCTATGCAGTCATTAAAAGGAGCCACTCGTATTTTTGCTTTTTAATGTTCTTTACATCAGCAGCAGTTGTATGCCAAACAGAAATGCAATATCAACCAGAATGGTGGGTTTTAACTTCTTCAATTGTCTTAACCGAACTCAACCACAGCGTTTCTCATATCAAGTTGAAGGATGTAAAAAAAATTGAGAAAGCAAAGTTTGCAGAGAAACAGTAAGAGAAAATTGCAGTTTTTAATCTGTCCAAATAATTGGAACTCTCTTCTTTCTGTATTTCTTATGCTGACACAGACTTTGGTAGGTACAATCTTTTCTAAAGGAAAAAACCGTTAGCTGGCCAGCCCCCATTTTACAAACACGTTCTTGATATTCTGTACATTCCTCCCAGAGTTTTAAGTTAGGAACATTATTGATAATGTTCATATTTTTTTAAAGATCATGTACTTTTAAACTACTCAACAGTGATTCCTTCGATGAGTTCTCTTCAACAAGCTGCCAGGAACATGTACGTGTGCGTGCACGTGTGCCTCCCTATGAAGAAGTGTGAGAGCTGGTCCAAAGAAGGAGAGTAACAAAGTAAACCTAGGGCATGCTTTTGTATGGAACTGAGGTGACACCACCGTTCTCTGGTAGCATAAAGGAGAGCTCTCCCTCAGCCCATTCCAGTCTTGGCCAACCAGTTAGTACTAGTTCCAGCACCACCAGACCATTTGCTGACATGCTTAACTTCTTAAGGTATCCAAAGCTACTCATTTTCTTGCCAGGCTAGATTTCTGCCGTTACCGTGAGTTGACCTAGCTTAGGAGGGCTCCTGTGAGTGCCAGAAGCAGCACCTGTTATGCAAGAGAAATGTGTGCCAGGAGAGAAGGGAAGGTGAGAGAGGTAACCTCATACTCTTGGTACTGGTAAACTATTATGCCAGCTCTTGAGAAACCATACTCTAGGGAGAACATTCTCCTTATCTTTCCCACGCAATCAACAGAGAGACAGACGGCATCCTCTAGGAAGGATTCAGAGCAATAGCCATTACTCTCTCTAAGTCACCATTTGGAGGAGTTGTTTCCCCATAAATCATAAGAGAGCTTGGAGAGCAGACTTTGTTGCTAGGCAAACTCTGCATTTGTGAAACGTTTTGCAGTCAAACCAGGTGGTCTGCAGTACTTGCCAGATGATTTGCAGTTTACGTTGCAATTATTCCGTAAGATTTTTTACGGAATTTAACAGGTAATTATGATCCACTAGGAGCACTAAGAGAACAATAGTGGACAGTACTTCAAGATGCTGAATGTGCATTACAAATGGGAGAGAAGACCATCCACTTTTTCCTGCTGGCTAGGTTCCTGCTGGCTTAGTTAGTTGAACTGGCTCAGTGATCCAAGGATATCCAAGGACAATTAGAGATGGTGGGAGTTAAGCTGAATGGATGTGGTGGATAAGGGGAGTAGAACTAGAGGTGGTCCATTAGCAAGGGGCTGTTAGATCAGCTCACTCCATCCCATGGGGAGTTATGGGATATAAAGATTGGTCTATCTTTGAAATGAGAACAGGGTCTAACACTCATTTAACAAGTGGCCAAACCAGCACAAAGTAACCTGGAACAGCTGCAAGTTCTCACTTAAACTTTCAGTGTTACATGATATGAAAGTGGCAGGCCTGAGAACACAATCTAAGAGTCCCTCTCATGGGCCTCCCCCTTGCCTTAGACTTGCCTCTCTCTTCAACCAGCCTGTGGTTTCTCTACTGACTGCCAGCAGGATTTCCAGCTGTGCTAACTCCAGCGGTGATGCTGACATCCGTTCACTAAGAACTGGACTGAGACCAACAGCTCCTTTTCTATCTCCCCACAGTCATTACTACATCTTCTTCACTATTGACTTGGACAAGATTCAAACCAGTTGCCTATGGGTGAAAGGTTCCTTCTCCCACCATGAATTCCATGCTTCCTCTTTCCCCTAGCTTCCAGCTGTCATCTCCTACCTCTTTCTTCCTCCCAGTGACTCTTTGAGCTTCTTGACCATTTTCAGCAGTCCCACATCTTTGCACCTATATCCAGCCTTCTGATCTCCAAAAGCTGTTAGTCCTTTTTCCTTTGTTCTTCCTACTTAAGTCCACTTCTCTTTGTTCTTGAGCTAGCCTGCTCTTGTATTGCTTTTACTCCAATTTCAGCATCACTGGCACCAGCCTCAGTTTCTGTGACAATTCAGTCTAGCCTTTTCTCAGCCCCAGGTTCTCCACTGTCTCTGTTTCACCAGATTCAGTATGGCCATTTGTTCTGCTTTCTCACTTCTTAGTCCAGATGTTAACCACCCCAGTTCCCTCTAGGCTTCTGGCTTTTAACTGAAAAATTCAGCTACCCAGCCAAGAGCAACTGAAAAGACCAAAATTAGGAGTCACTGAATATTCCAGAGAAATGGAAAAGATAGGACAAGGCAGCTGGACTGCAGTGAGTAAAAACAACAGGGCAGGAAAAGATGCTATGGATCCACCTTGCTGGCTGAGACATAAGGCCAGTTAGCCTCAGTGCAAACCTAGCTGGTTTTTTCCTGTAAGCTGAGTCAGTGGAGCTGTGCGGCACAGGGCTTCACTGTGATGCAGACATAGCCTTAGGCTGACACAAGATGGCCTGCATCACTCACAGAACAAAATACCACATAACATAAGACTACTTCTCCCTGAACACAAGTAAAACCATATTGTTCTGTTACCAGTCACCACTTCAGTGTGGGAGTGCACGTGGGTGCACACACAGTGATCCTCTTCTTTCAATAGGCTTGAGTTGCACCTTCCTGTTTCTGGTTCTTTGCTTCTACAGAAGTGGCAGAAAAAGCCAAATCATCTTCTCCACGCTTTGTCTATGGCAAAGGTGGCCTGCAGAGACTTGGCAGTGTGACATTCTCCACCACAGTTACATTCCAGCACTTTGAGCAGCTACGTTGGATTCTGCTTTTGGTTTATGATCATTGCTACCTGGTGTCTATACAAGGGTCAATACTCTTATTATCAGGAAAACTGCCTGACTTTGCTCCTCACCACTTAGTTCATGTGTTTGTGAACACAATATTTTAGCCAAGTGAAAACAATATTCTAGACTACAACTGAGACATTCCAGTAGTAATTAAATGTATATATGTTTCAGAAACATAAATTCATCACATAAACACTCCACTGACAATTAGATTGTTTCAGTGTGTGGATTTGCCATGTAACTTCATTACCATAATTCATCACCAATACATGTTGTACTTTCCATTCAAAAAATAAAACATGAGGGTTATACCCTAAAATCTTGACATTTGGATGTGATTTAAGCAAGTGCATAGCTAAGTTTAGAAATTAAACTCAAGCCAGGCACATGCTTCTTTTTCTGGACTGAGGGCCACATGGCAAACAGGTAGAACCTAACATGTATTAATACCTTAAAGCTCTTACATAGTTGCAAGAATTGGTGGCTTAGGATCAATGTATGGCTATTGCATGCCACAGCTGTTTCCCAAGCCCTTACCTTCTCCTAACTTGTCAGTGAGATCCTCTACTCTGTTCCGGGGATTTGAGGAGTTAAGTATTTCACAGTACTTCCAGTGAAGCTGAAAATTACCTAAGTGAGAAGGTTTTAAGGACTGGGAGGGGGAATTCTCAAGCAAACCCACTAACCTCTCCAGATGTTTTGCTTTAAAATCATTATTTTAGCCTAGAATGACTCTACTATAATAACACAAATTCCAGATTTAATTAGACAAAAATAATTCTCTTTTCTAGCACACATTATAAAGTTCCTTAGGAAGCCTGAATTCACTCCCTTAGAAGAAACTTGAATTATCAGGCACGCTACAAATAAGAGGTTACGCAAAAGGAAGGTCACCTCCTGGAGCACTTGCTGTTCCCTCGCCTTGCTTGTTTCTGGAAAGTCAAGTTCTTTCTAGCAGAACTGGCACCAGATCAGAACAGACTCCAGTCCCTCTTGGACAGGGACTTCCCACAAGTTTGTACATGAGTTATGTAGTTTTTGTGGCATATGAAGGACAAAAGGACAGTGAAAGGACACTGCACATCCAGTTTCTCCAGCCTACACAAATATCATCTACATACTTGGAAGATGGGATTTGTTAAGGAAATGGTCATCATCAGATCGACTCTAAATAAATTACCCCAAACCACAGATACAACATGGGAAATTCCTTAAAAATAAGTTACAGGTTGTTCTCATTAGAAAACTAATTGTATTTTAGTTTAGCACTTTTTTGCTTCAACAGTGTTTAACTTTAATATTTAATGTTGTGTAATAAGTTCTTTCCAAAGCAGAAACTTATTCTATAAATGAACACACCATGTAGTTATTGGGATAATTATTAGGACAAATATACTTAAAATGCCAGCCAAAACCTATGTTTAAAAAGTTTCCTATCAAAAGTTTCCTTTCAAGCAATCTCAAAGAAAAAACTTTTAAATGAGGTCAATTTCCATATTTTTTAGGTTAGGAATCCTTGTACTGTTAAAAAAAAAAAAAAAAAGAAGAGTTTCTGTTAGTAATACCAATATTTTCTTGAATTTTCTATTATTGGGGTGGGAAGTGTATAGATTTTTTAAATTATTATTTTATTTTAATGTCCATTGCAGAATATAAGTCCATATTAAAGGTCAACCTTAGTCTGAGATAAAAGCAAAGATGAGAAACACATGCATTTTAGTAAGATTAATAAGTCCTAACCCCCAATAGGCTTAAATCATGACTATTTGCATGTTTAAATCCACACAAATTACATCTGTTTAAGCCTTAGGAATTATTCTATACTATAAGCGTAGTCCTTGAAAGAGGTCCTATCCTTTTAATTGGCAAAATTTCATGAATCAAAAAATCCTATTAAAGACTCCATATATGATTTTGAGGGGTGAAACAAAGCACGTATTAATAAGACCATCTGTTTTATGCTAAATATAAGCGTTATGATTCACTCTTGTAATTACCACATATATCTCTGGGCAGTTCCCGACTGCAGTAACTGATACAGTTTTTTCCAAAATGCAGTCAGCCATAGAAAAAGTCAGCTGAGACAAACAGAATAATTTCAACACTCTGCATTTCTTTAAGACATATGCTCATTTTATAATAAAAGCAAGGACTTTTGGTTCAGTTTGCATTCACTATAGTCAGGAAAACTTCCTCTTGCCTCAGTGGGAACGCAGTTGGACCCTCTCTGCAGCTAAGATGACAAATTATCGTTCTGTTAAGCAGCACTCAAAACAGTCACTGATGTTTTGCTAAACTTGACACACACCACAAGCAGCTCAAAGAGAAGAGTAGCAGCTGTATTAATTTATTAACCACTGTGAGAGAAAATGGAAGCCTTAATTTCCTCCTTTAATATTTTATATGCATAAAGGTATAAGGAAAAACCTTTTGCTAAATTTCTACTCCTGTTCACAACTGTAAATCAATTCAAATTAGTCATGCTACAATTAAATATTTTTCCAACAAATTAATTGTTTTGGCACTTCAGCGTGAGCAAAATGGAAATATAAAAATATGACTATCACAGCTAGACATTGTGTATTTCATGCTAAAAACTGCAGTGTCTGAAGCTAGAACAACGTGAAGCAGCTAAGGCATGTAGAACTTCCCTTTGGAAATAACAAATATGCACTGTACATCTTTGAAGACAAAAATGTGAGGTATAAAAAGCCCTCCTCTGGAAACATTACTGGCTGATCCCTTGAGAAACTGTTTTTCCTATTGCTTTCAGTGCGATTACTCATGCAACAGGTTTTGAGCCCGGGAACTTGGGTACTATGATTTCTGGCTGATTAAGTGGACAGTTTCAGATTTCTCTTACACCAAAGATTATGTGAAAATGTAGGTACTTACACAGTAAAATGATAGATAAAACACTTCCATCCACTGGGCCTCTCCAGGAAGTTGTAGACATCTCTCTGTGTATTAGTTTTAGTTAAGCAACGGCTATGGAAACACTTCGTTGTGTATGCATTGCAGACTTCACTTTCTGTCAGGGCTGCAGCCTCTGTGCCTTCCTCAGTGTTGTGGGGAATCCCAGAACCGTTATTCACTGGGCTTTCTGGATCTGGTGCCACAGAAGAATACTGCATATTGCTTAAGTTCCTCCCAACTTCCAGCAAGGCTGTAGATTTTCTATTTCCATTCAGACTGCTAAGCTGGGAGGTGCAGCCTTGATCCTGTCTGCAGAGGTTATACATTGGGTGCCCAACAGTTTCTCCGCTATTACAGGACATTCTGTAACAACGCACAGGTATTACTACAGCTGATCAATATTTAAAATCATGAAGAGGGTATTATATGTCCTCCCCGCCCAGGGTGTTCTCCAGCAGCTGATAAGATGACTTTCTGCTGTTATCACGGTGCTTCTCTGTGACACAAGTGTGAGCTGTCAGCCTGTCACCTGCTGTCACTCAACAGCCTCTGAAATTAAATCAGAAAAGCATATAAGACAACAATACATGCTAAATACGAGAAGTCACAGGAGGCTGGGAAAGAAAAGCCGTTTAGACTTCTGGAGGAAGATAGAATATTAATATTTAAAGTTACATTTGTTAAGAGGGAAGCTTAAAACTATTTAAATAGTGCAACATTAGTACAGCAACAGAGTTAACTCGAGAGGTGATCTTATTATATTTTTTTAAGCTAAGCAGTTCCTGAAATGCCCTGATTAGGGATGGAACTGTGAAAATTTCCTGGAATTTATAAACTTGCTGTAGCCTAAAATACACCTGATTGAGGTTTTGAACTTCAACACCTAAATCTCAAAAGATCTTATCTAGAGTGTAAACGACCAAAAGATTTAAAGACTTGAACAAATTATTTTGGTCACCTTATGGAATCTGATTTTGCAGTTCATGATACTCAGGAACAAAAACAAATTTTCTCAAGTGTATACAGGAGGATGCCATTAATGATAATTGTCACTGGGAGGTTAATATTGTTACAAAGGAAAACATCAAAGACTTCTAGGCCTGATTCTTGATTTTCTTCAAGCCATTTAACGTTGATTGCCAACTTTGCTACTCTCAAGCAAGTATGTAGAGAAAATACAGTAGAATATAAGGCTCTTACAGGTCATTGTAATTTCATGGGGCAGATTTAAATTGCTGCTAATACACAGATACTAATAGCAATACCAAACATTTTGTGAGACGGAGAGCAGCTGTCTTTCTAAGGCATCGGGGTTTTTGTACTGCCTCATTTCTTACTTATTTAAAATGTTTAGCTGAAATGAAAATGACAATATTACAAGTATCACAAGAGGTGACCTCAATGCATTGCTGATGCTAATGTCAAAATTATGCCTGTAATATCATATTTTAATATTTTGTATTATCCACAACATAATGTCCACATGCCTAGGAGTTGCAGCTGACCGCTCCTCTCTCAGAACAGATTCTCATCTGCATTTTGAGTGACTTTAACCTCTGCAGAATAAAGTAATTTACAGAGAAAGAATTTCAGCCTTCAACCCCTCTTTTTAAATTAAAATCATGTGCAGTGGATGAACTCCCATTGTAGCACATCTGAACAGAGCCCTCTAAGTTATTCCACAAATTATTTAATGGAGCAAGGGACTTGTTACAATGTGCTCATTTCTTACCACCGGTCATAGTAAGGTGGCATTAGTACTATAGCAGATACAGAAATATCTCCTTTCCCTCCTCAGTTCTCTTAATAATTAAAAGCTGGAGGGACTGAGCATTAAAGTTAAAGTACAAAACCCTTCATCCAAGGCAATCTCCAAAAGAACATAAGAAATACCTATGAGAAGTATTCTCCCTCCGCATCATTCATTTTAGAGCACTGAGGATACCCAGACAAGTGCTACCCAGTAGCTGCAAACAAAGCTACCTGAAACACATTGGAGAGCCTGCTTCATCAAAACAGGAGATGCCACACAGTCAGACACAAAGCACGGAAAAAATCTGAAGCCAGCTGACTAACAGTACCTGCATTCTCCTGTGGCATGTCCTTCGACTCCTGCTGACTGTTCCCTCGGCTCCACACAGCAGGCTGCCTGCATAGGTGCAGGGGGAGGAACTGCTGCCTGACTCTGCCCCCAACTTATCAAGTCCCACCCTGAGTAAGGCAGGATCCCTCTCTTTTATCTGCCTTATACGGCTTCTCTTGCAAAAGGCAGAGAAAGAACTGGGGAACAGTTTTGACAATTTCAGAGAGGAGTTACTTCTGCCTCTTCCTGTTGTCAAAACCAGCAATGGCATACAACAGCTTAATTTTGCTGAGGATCACCTCCCTTTCCCTCTCAGTCCATTTCTTATCTGCATACGCTTAATTGCGATGAGTTAAACGTGGCATTTCCTTACTGCATATCTTTTAAAAAACTGAATTACATTTTTCTTGTAGCTAGCTGGAGTCCCTGCAGCAGGCTTTCATATTAAGTAATTCTAAACAGACAGCTTCAATTGTTTGTTTTTTCCCATCAAAATTTTGGCAAAACCAAAAGCAGCACTTCATTATATTCCATTAAGTAATGGGAAGTCAGAGTTCTTTACTGTTGTTGCCTTTGTGAACTACGCCTCTTTTTGGTATTGGGTGGGGGGTTTTTTGTTTGGGTTTTTTGTTGTTGTTGTTGTTGTTGTTGTTGTTAATTTGGGAGGAAGAGACTCTCAAACATAACCATTCCAGCATCATACATCTGATTTTATTGTTGAACTTTGTAATCAGGAAGGAGAAAGTCAATACTGCTATTTCACTCTTTCTCTCGCTTTTGTAATGGAAATCAGACTGTTGTCCAAAACACCATCATTCTGAACGAGAGTTGCTTCTCACTTTCCAGGCAAGTGGCTGAGAGGTAACCATTTCATCTTTTGTTCTGGCAGCGGGGGAATGTTGCCATTGTACATGGTCTTCAGCTTTTATCATAACTGCTCATGGGACTACGTTCTCTCATTCTTTACGAAGATTATCCCAAAAAGTTGCTTTTCTAGTTTCCCAGTTACATTTCCATACCACTGGAAGGAGAGCTGGGAGGGAGGAAATGTTCCTAGTTCCTGTCTTTTTCTGATAAATGTAGTCTGATGAGTCTGATTTTCACTTCTCTATAAATCAGCTCCTCCAGAATATTGTGCTTGGATGCTGTGTGACTCAGTTTACACTGTGCACAGAACTGAATACATTATTCCATATTGTACCGTAGATGAGCCATTGGGCCTTTGAGAAGGACTAATACCTGACTGGAGCAACAAAAATCCTTCTCCAGGTTTTTGCTCATGCTTCTTCCTTGAAATGCTTTCTGCATCAATTAAGTTCTTTTATACTCTCTGCTGTATTAACTTTTCCAGACAGCAATTCACTAAATGCAAAAATTGCTCTCTGTTCTCGCCTCTGACCTCTCCTGAATATACTTGTTCAAGTTCTAAATAATTAGTTGAAATATGTAGCAAAAAAAGCACGTAAAAAACCGCAATCAAACAAACTATAATTGTCTTGGATATTTAAAGGTTTTAAACAAGTTTCCTTTGAGGGAAAGGTAGTACCCAGCTTTACTGCAAATGCAGAAACTCAACAGCAGTAATAGCAGCAGCTTGGAAACTACTGCAGAAATAAAACCCAGAGCACCTGACTTCTATTTCTTGATCAAGGAAAAGATGATTTAGTGTTAATATTTTATTAGACTGAGCTGTAGAAGATGTGATCTCATTCCTTCACACATGCCCCAAAGGTAGTATATCACACCTTTGGGTCAAACTCTCAAGAGGTAATTAGTCACCTAACTAATTTATGACATATGTGAAATGGAAATGCATGATTTCAGGAATTCCTAACTGCTGAAGTTTTCACTGATAAAATTTTATACATACAATGCCCTGCAACTACATGTATACAAATTGTGGCTTTTATGACTGGGCTCACTTCTCTTCTAATGCTTAGTCTTGATGTGCCTGATGCAACCTACGTGCTCAGAGAGCGTATCTGCCCCCCACTGACAGCACCATATTTAGCACAAGGCACAGCAAGCGTGATAATTTATAACCAAAAGGCCAGGATGGGGAGGCACAGGGAAATGTCTGGTTTTGAGGTGCAGATTCAAACCCCTTCTTGACAAGGAGAGACTTCTCAGGAAGCTACCCTAAACTCAGGACCAAACCCATCTTCCATTGATACCATCATCACTGTCTCCTTCAGGGGCCTTTTTTTTTAGAAGAAAAGTGTTAATTGGTCATGCAAAAAACATTAAGGAATAATATGGAATGCAAATGCTAGAAAAGATTTTGAACAATCAACAATAAATGACACTTACAAAACATTTCCACACTTGCCTGTTATTTCATATTCCATTCTCAGGACCTAAGCTTTCTGCATACAGCGCTCTTAAACATCCACCCCGGGATGGTGAATTCCACTTCCAGAACTGGATACCTAAAAGTTAGACACTGCTGAATGCCACGTACCTTTCTGGTTTAGCTGTAGGACCTTTTCTTAGCAATGATCATATTATGGCACAAATTCAGCGTGTTGTGTGGCTAGAATTAGTTGTGCCCTGGCTGCCTGCCAGGGCCAAAATGCCAACTCTTCCTTTCTGCTTGAGCTTCCCATCCTGGTGAGCCAATGGACTTACATGGAACTGTAAACTAAGCTTAATATGGATAACTAGGGATCTCGGAACCGGGTATAGGCTCGAGCTCCAAGTTCACGTAACAGTACTCCCTTGTAATATTCATTTTTGAACTGCGGATTGAAACTGGGATAATACCTGTCTTGCAGACACGTTAGGTAGTTCAGTCTGCAGAGCACTTTGCAATCCATGTAATGTACACCACGAATAGCATTATTCTTCTTCGCAAGGATGTGCTGAAGGTAATTTATCATGGCTTGGGTACTATCGTATTGGAAGGACGGTCCATAAAAAACCCAGCAGACTCACTTCCCAAAGCTTGTCAAGTAAAATATGTTGTAGTATTTTACTACCTGGGGGGAAGCTCTGAAATGCTATATGGCATTTTTATGCATGTTGGCACTGCTTCATTTTAGTATTAATAGAGACGGTGTAAAAGGTTACCTGCGTGACCCAGAGTAGTATCTAACAATACTAACAATCTCATTTCCTTGAGTGCATGGAATTACTGTAAAAAAATAACTTGACTCCTTTCAGTTACGAAGGATTTTTATCTTGCTCAAACTGAAAATAAAATGTTTTACTGGAAAAACAAAACAGAAAATGCAAGTTCTTCAAGAAATGCCTGAAATTAGTAACAGCTGTGATGAGAAGCAGAATTCAGACTCTCAGTATGATACACATCATATATGTACTGATCTTATACTAGATCTAAGCCAGATCTTATACTTTAAAATGCAGTTTTTATGCTGATTTTCATTAAACAAATTCTATTCACCTGTGGAAATACTAATTAGTTAATTGATTCACATGATCAATATAAGGGTAACTAGTAGTAATTTCCAGATCAGGTTGTCTGTCTGCTCCTACCACACACACCCTTTTAATTTTTTTGAAATTTCATCAACATTACAAGCAAACGGACTGAATTTTTTTTTTAAATCTCTAATTCTGCTTTTCATTGGTTGGTTAAAAAGGTATTCAGCAACATTTTACCATGAAGACAAATAGCCAGCTCTTTAAAAATAAAAGCCATTAACAATAGATGTATAGCAATCCGAAAGTGAAACCAACTACACGGTATTTCTTCTTTTGCTTATTCTGCTTCACGCATTTCCCCCCGTTACCTCAACCATCCACCCTATCCAGGCAACCTGCCATTTATGTGCAATGAAAGGGGAAGAAGTGCTGGTTACAGTGGCAGGAACACTAATGCTATAAAATGTTCCAGACTGAAGCACCGGGCAACATACCCGGTGAGGATGCAACTTGGTGAGGATGCAGCCCGGTGAGGATGCAACCCAAAGGGAAGGGAGAAAAGGATATGAATGTAAAACGTCTGTTGACAAAAGAGTGCCTTCATTTGAAGGATGATGCTTCCAGTCTGGAAATAACAGGAGGACTGCATACACCCAATGGTATTGCCCACACTCACAGATCCTGCGGCTGTCGCCGGCCTATAGGAACGACAGGAGTGGGTAAAGCGCAACACTTGTACGTTGACAGCGCGCTTGGATTCACTCTCTGGCAGAGGCCGTCCACTGGGTGCCGGGGGTTCAGCACCCTGGAGAGTGCTGGAGGGTCCCGCCCGGCGTGCCCCCGCCGCCCTCCCCCGTCCTGGCCCCC
>NW_010406395.1:3323-5704 GCF_000710305.1 Buceros rhinoceros silvestris | reverse complement strand
CCTGGCCCCCGCACACCCTCAACACGACGTGGAGCCACCAGCAGGTACCTTAAGAGGGACCCACAATTGCGCTAAACTCCCACGGGAATGTACAAAGCATTGGACGTGTAGAAGAGCTCGCAGACCCCCACGCCCCACACAAGTGAGCAAGGTGCATGTATACGGTTTGCTTTGGTCAGCCCTGGTAAAAGAAGCGAATTCCTGTTTTCAAAACCGTTCTTCAGATTAGGTTGCTTGGGCAAGTGGGCCAGCATCTGGACAAACACTGGTGAGCTCCTGTCCTTTCTTCTAATAACTCTCAAATCAGTGATTTACGTCATTAAGGCTAGTGCGTCCTTATACAAGATGAGCACATCTGTGGGATGCTGAATGTCACTAAGGGACGCATCTCTGATGCAAAGAAATGCGCGTGTGGAAGGGGTACCAAGACAGCCTGCCACAGCACAGGCAGCAGAACTGGGAGTAAAGGAGAACGGTGCTTCCAGATGTTGATCCCCTAAAATGCTTAAATGTTTTGTGTGATTCGTTATTTCTAAATATGACACCATTTATGAATACTAAATACTGAAATGGAAATTCTGAAAATATGGTCTTCAAATTGGTGCTACCTGATGCTTATGCAGGGCTGTGTGTTAAATCATCATTGTATTAGAGAAATCAGGCAGATGATGGACATGAGCCTTTCAGATCAAGTGAGACACCCCATCTCTTCAGGCCGTAGCAGGTATTTTTCTACCTGCCCCCCACAGCAGGGAACAACGGGCAACTGCCTGTTCCACTTAGCTTTCAACCAAGTGTAGTAACAATTTAACAAATCAAAGGCCAGCTAGGGCACCTACGATTGCACCACACGATGCCTTCCAAGATCTCTGTCCAGAAAGACAAGATACAAATTGTTAAGTTTTTTGACTCTTGGAGATGAAACCCAGGAATAAAAGGTCTCCTGGGATAGCACTACGAACAAGCTGTCTTTTCAGGGAACATTGCCTAAGCAGACTTAATAACTCTAGAGGTCATTGGTTAAAGCAACAGACAAATCTTTTACTTTGATTATATGAGGAGAGTGAATGTCTCCTGAGGTTATATGTTTTGGTTATACACGAGAGCCGCTCCAAGAGTACTGCCTCCTGTTTTATTATGTTGGCCCACGATGTCAGGGGTGGATGTTGGTGGTGCGGCAGTACAGGTTGACCCTTCCCACCAACACTCCGTTGAATTTTGTTGCCGTGCGGCAGCCGGCAGCAGAAGGGCAGCCTGGCAGCACGGCGTCTGACATGGCAGTGCCTGTGGAGCAAAGGTGTGGGACTGAATCCCTCCATGCGGAAAAAATTGCACCCACTGATGTTCATCGACACTGATGAACGTTTATGGAGACCAAACAGTGGGTGTGAGCACAGTGAGGCGGTGGGTGACAGGTTCCAGCAGTGGTGACAGTGACGGTGGGTCACCTCCGCTGGCGCAGAGCGTTACCAACGCTGCAGGCAGGTTCTTGTCCATCGCTGGTGAAAATTCACAGCCCGTGCTGGGGACTGTGTCGAAAAACAGTGATTTGTAGCTGAGAATCTGCTCTGTCAAATCGTGTTATTGTGCTCTGCGTATCTGTTGCAGTTTCCATGGAAATAAAAGGTAAATAGGAGGCACTGCTTTTGGAGTGACCTATGTCTTTTACTTCTTTCTCTTGCCAAATTTATAACTATATTTAACTATATCTATATGGTTCAGGATAAGGAGAGACAGAAAGAATTATTTTTATTCGTTGTTAACCCCATGCCTTTGTGCAATTTCTCCGGCATGTCACCAGTTAAGTAAAATATCTGTGAACTAAAACATCTATTTCTAAGGTCAATGCTGTCCTCATTTCACAAGAGACCTTAGATATTAATTACACTTCGACATTAATTACCCTTAGACCGGCATATTATTTCTAAGCAAGATTTGATATTCCTTATACTTGAAAGATGGAACATGGTGGTGGGAATGAATCTATCTGTCCAGTCCATTTGTTCTCACACAAAGCAACAGAATTTTCAGAATCTTTATTTTGGATTTCAGGATCCTTGTTTTGGAGTTTTTAACCTCATTTTTATAACTTCTGCAGGATCAACAGTAGTTCAAAGTTCATCTCTTATTAAGAGATTTTCATTTTTATGTACTTCACTTTCAGCAAGGACATCATGTTCAGCTCATCTTTTGTTATTTTTTGCTTTAAAAATCTCAAATAAGCAAATTACTTGTCTGGCTTAACTATCATTCCACTGTCTTTCAGGACAAATTTCACTTGTCCATGAAGAGTATATATTCTGTGCTTCAGCATCCTCTTGCTACTTTATGTTGTCTTCCAGTAGAAGGAGCAGGTAAGATAAAAACTGGAGAATCAAGGG
>NW_010406395.1:394-3233 GCF_000710305.1 Buceros rhinoceros silvestris | reverse complement strand
GAAAGAGTTGACAAAGGAGAATCCTTTCCTCTGTGGCAAGGAACTGTGAAAAGTATTAAATTCCGTGAGTTTTGCACCATAGTTCAGTGAAGTCTCAAGTGCCCTATTTTCTGTTAGACAGATGCTGTGCCAGTGCCCCTGCAGGCTGTACGGGCTATAGTAAGTGTACGTCACGCTCATTTGCACAGATCTGTTTGGTTAATAGTTTTGTGGTAAAGACAAGGTAAAGTGAGAGTTATTTTTTACAGTCCTGAAGCCAAATTCTGCTGATCTCATTTTATTCTACCTGGACAATAGAGAACAGCTTGGTGTGCAGTTTAAGGTGTGCTTGGACCTTAAGTTTAGTGCTCTTTACTAGGTCAGCCGAATTTTTAAAGTAATTATAATAATAGTATATCTTCATAGAAACCTGTACTATTTTTCATACTTGCATAAATAAGAAAAAAAACACTAAATAAATTGTGTGAACTAAAATAAACCACTACCACATAGTATCTGTTATGATTATGTTGCATAAAAGGAAGACAAAATGACTGCTTGAAATATCGTACCTATTCTAACTGATGAAGAGGTATCAGATAGCAGTCACGGAGAGCCTTCAAATAATGAGAGACAATATAAATCCTTGTACGGTGAACCACGACTGTTACTTGATTCCTATCTTCAATTATATTAAGCGTCCTAGCATTGTTTCATTTGATTTGTTAAATCATTAGAGATGCACTGGAGGAGAAGGATCCTGTTATTGGTACTGAAGTTGTGTAACAATACCATTAAAAGTGGATGCTTATTACCAGTATATTTGAAAAGATTGATCAAAATATAACTATTGCTTCAGGAGAGAGTTTTGACATAGGAGCTTTGTGTTATGACTGAAGGGAGAGTTTGGAAAGAGAACAACGACCCTTTAAGGATAAGTGCAGTTACACGTTTTTACATTTACATGCATGAATTTTTTTTTTTCAGGACAAGCATTAAAAATTTGTAGACGATTTTAAAATAAATTAATAACTTTTGATACTGCAATCCAACACGTGCAAGTGATCCATGACAAAGTCATGAAACAGAAACTCCCAGCTAACACTTAACACCTGCAGCTGGGTCTTGCTCTTTACTGGCACTAGATGCTTTCAATAACAAAAGATGTCTTCTTATGTTACCCTAATGTGGAAAATACGATAAAATTCAGAGCGTCCTCTAAGTAAGAATGTTCTAGCGAGAATACACAGCAGGACTTCAGGTCAGTAAGGCTCCCTAAGTCACTGCTTACTATATGCAAAATTCACTAACTATATCAAGTGTTAATGTAGGTTTATCGGACTTTACATATTAACACCCTTCTCCGTTTTGTCTTCACGTGCATAAACTGACTTGCAAGGTTTCTGTCATGAGGAGTGTAGGTGTGCATAAACAAAGAGTGTTTCTTTTGATGTTGACAATGACACATCTTTGTAAAGGTAATAGGGTATGCCTGACATATTCTGGAAATGAAGATGTGATAATACTGTTTTTTAATTGGAAAAGCAGCTATTGTTTGTCAGGGACATTTCTGAACATTTTATATGATATTCAGTGCAATTTTCAATACACCATGCGTATAGCATGAAGAATATATACCCTCTGTCTCCAGAGGTGAGTCCAGGCATCTTACCACTAATAACATTCAATTTTATATTTTAGGATGGATTCACACTCTCTCAGTACTCAAACCCAAGTCCTCACTTGGATGCATAGCTGTCTTTGATTTTTGGACATTTTAGCTGCAGAATCAGCTTTTTCAGAATCTAAAGATTTATAGAAATCCATTCATTCATCTTAGTTTGGAGCAATTACCAGACATTGCTGTTAAGAATTCCATCATTTCCCACCCGCTGTTAACAATGGGATGGACATTCCATAATTCAAAATCTGTAAAATTTACAAAAATCTTGTGGAAATCTGTAATAATCTGTAAATAAAAGGTTTATATTTGAATTAGCACTAGTAATTAGCACTACCCATCATCTATAAGAACACATTCTGAGAAAAACTGTGTTAAGGTGGATGAAGTCACTACGAGATGCTGTCTGAATCATGAGTATACCCTTCCCTTCAGGCCTGCGCGGTGGATTTTCTAGGTGAGGCGCAGCGTGTGTGGAACTGGCTCCACCCTTTACACCTGAGGTTCATCTGCCAGGGCCCAGAGAGCTTGGACGGTGACAGCGAAGTCCTCGGGTCGTAGGTTTGGTTAGAGTGTCCTTCTCTTAGATGATGGATGCCTTACAGGGCTAAACGAGCTCCATCTGCCCGGGTTTGGGGTTAGAGTTGTCCTTCTCCTAGGATGGTGCCCGAAGGCTAGTGAGCCCATCCTGCCCGTGGACACACTGTGTCTGACCCTTCAGCTGAGACCTGTCTGGCCTGGGAGACCCCACCGGAGGCACATGCCACCACCAGCACAGCTCTCAGCCTCACAAGGGCACGCAAGCTCCTTCCCCACGGCAAGGGGGTGCCCGTTACGGGTGCGTTGTGATTTTAAACAGATTAAAGACAGGAATTCTTGACTGCAGCCAGAAATACAAGTATTCTGCTACAAAACACCTGTACCTCAGGCTCTGAGAAGTAGAAAAAAAGCTGAAATTTGAGAAAAACAGCACTAACTACCTCGTCCAGATTTACGCACGCAGCAGCATCATCATTTTGTTTCCATATGACGGGGCTGAAGCCATTTGCGTTTTGCTGAAGAAATCCAGAGCTCTGGTCACAGGGGTCGCTGAGAGAGCCTGTCCCTATTCTGGGGATACAGAGAGGGGACTAAGGAGTTGTATTTTCGCTTAAGAGGGGAAGAAACTGATTCGGGAAA
>NW_010406395.1:0-229 GCF_000710305.1 Buceros rhinoceros silvestris | reverse complement strand
TCACGGCTAGAAAGCCTCATCCGGCCCGGCCAGGCGCGGAGGCCGGCTGCCCCCCAGGCCCCCCGGAGCAGTCACAGACGCCGGGACGGAGCAAGCAGGCAGCGGGGACAGGGCAATTTCTGAAGCACGACCCCACGCCACTCTCCGCTCCGCTCCGCTCCGCTGCCCCCTCGTCCGCCGCCCGTCTCTCAGGGGTAGTAGCACCGCTGCCGAGGTTTGGTTTCGCCCC
>NW_010406394.1:38236-47894 GCF_000710305.1 Buceros rhinoceros silvestris | reverse complement strand
GGGGGTGCAGCCGGGCGCGATGGGCGTGCGGCGGGGTGCGGCGCTTGCAACGGGGCGCGGTGCGGTGCGATGGGGTGGGATGTACTCGGGGGTTCCCTCGCCGGGTCTGCGTGGCAGCCAGCCTGCTCCAGCGCCTGGATCAGACCTGGGGGAAGGGGCTAGGCTCGATGGGAGAGCGGGGAGACGACACGACCGCAGACCTGCCAGCAATGCCCAGCCAACGCCGAGCCAGCTCGGCTCCTGCAGCGGGGATTAATGCCTTGGTAATTTCTAGCTGCTGCTTAATTTAGCTTGGGTCACCTAGCAGGGAGCTGGGGTGGGGGGTATTTCCCTCCCGTGCTGCGCTATGCAGGACCCCCACCTCTCAACCCCCACCTTTCCTCCACAGCCCCGTCATATTCCCGGATACATCTGGAAGTGCTTAGGGATGGGCAGAGGCTGTCGGGGATGTGCCGGGGCACAGACCCAGTAGCACAAGACCCCAGGGATCCCCTCACCTCAGCCTTTCTCTGCTTTGACCCAGCTCCAAACGCACCACCCAGGTGTTTGAAGCTCAACCTGCTCTCAGGCAGCTGGTGCTGCTCCTCAGAGAGCAGAAGGATTTTCTCTTGGTCTCAGGGTAGCAGGGCTTGTGTCCAGACTATGTTTTGGTGGTGTGTCCTCTGGATCACACCAGTGCTGGTAAGCAGTGCCCAGGTCCCTTTTGGGCTGTTTAAATCAGTCCCTGGGCAGGGACTGACACCCAGCATGGGACAGGCAGTTCCCACAAAGCAGTCTGCATTTTGCTGCCAGCTTTGGCAGTACAACGTTGCGTGCATGGGCTGTGCCAGACCAGCTGAGCACCCTACAAAAGAACAGTCCTAGGCTTTTCTAGGGTAGTAACAGTCATGACATCCTAACAAAGGTGGAATGGGCATGTTATGGCATTTCTGGGAAGACAGGAGCGCACGATGGAGGACCTATCTTGTAGGCAGTGAAAGGCAACAGGCCAGCAGGTGTAAGATTGCCTGGTTGCTGCTGGCTGCTAAACCCCTCATGTAGAAGGAGCTGGCAGGAGCTGGAGGGGGGTTTCCCACAGCTCTGGGCTGTGGTATTGGTGTGAGATTGCTTCTTTCTGTAGTCTGGGCAAAAGGATGTTAAAGAACCAACACCATGGGGTTAACCTATGCTTTGTATCAAGATATCGAGGACATGGTTTGTGTTGCAAGGTGACTCCTCTCCCCTCCTTCTCCACTGTATGATGCCACAAGTCTTATGTCTCTTTCCATGAGGTCAAGGACAGCAAGGTCCCAGCAGTGGTGTGAAGCTATGGGATGGTTTTGCAGCTGAGAACTTAACTTTGCCTAAGCTTCAGACAAAACCTGGGTCCCTCGGAGACTGGTTCAAGTCTCCCCCTGTCCTATGTCTAAACTATTCCAAGTACAGCAGAAGAGGGACAAACAAGGGCAAAAACAGGACAGCACTTCCCTCCTGTTGATTGACACTCAAATTGTTTTCACCCATGGCTTTGCAATCTCTGAGCTCTGCCAGCTTCCAAATACATTTGTCTAAATCATGTTTAACGTTTAAGTCATGGTGACAGGCCGACCACAAACTGTCTTTCTTTTCTGCCTGACCTCGTTGAAAGCTTTGCATGTCTGTAAAACAAACATGTTTAAGCCAAATCTCTTCTTGGGCTTTTTGGGGTGAGACTGGACTAACTTCGTGAAGTTACAAGATCTTCCCACTGACACCAACATTTATGAGATCTGAATCCAGCCCAGGGATGGACCTCTTCTCCACAGCAATATTATTTCTAATTCATTTCCCCTCCTCAGAGCAGTCAATTCATCTTGCTCACTATTAAGTTTCCACAGACCAGGGGCTGCTGTACAGTGTTTCTGTCTTACGCTTGCTAACTTGTGACTTCGCAATCCTTGGGTTGCCATGGAAAGGATTATGCTGTGATTAATGAAGGCATTGTCAGCTCGCAGGTTTTTTTCAAAGCTTTCCTGGAGCTGTAGGGGACAGTTTCCAAGTCTGGCAGAAAGGGACCAACAGGAGAGGTGGCTTTGGACTCTCAGTACCAGGCATGTTTTTGGTTATCTGCACCAGCACTTACTGTCGCGTACCAGTTGCTGCCTCCATTCATTGACAGATCAGCTCTGTTGGTACCTTTTGAGGGGAAACGGGGACTTTTATTGTTCACTTGGGACAGAGCCAGAGTTTTCTTGCTTCCGAAGTGGAATGGGACAAGTGTCACTGTACCAAGGGGCTGGCAGGATGTGGAGATAGTGTGTGAGGGAGCTTTGCACCATGCAACGTTACTTTCTGCCAGGCAGCGTGCAAGGACAACCTGATCTGGGATGAGCCAGTGTGTTTGTGACTGTCTAGTCCCCCAGCCAAACTGCCAGGTAGAGCCAGAGAGCTTCTCAGGACAGGACTGCCACAGCAGTGTCCATGCTGAGGCTGCCCATCCACCTTGAAGTAACACCTCCAAACCCCACTACACCTGCAGCTGTGTGCAGACCCCCTGCTCTGAAAACCTCTTGTAGTGAGGATATTGGGAGCTAGCAGAGTGCAGTTAGAATCAGAGAGTGCTTTGTGTTGGAAACGACCTTCAAAGTTCATCTAGTCCAACTCCCCTGCAATGAGCAGGTACATCTCCAACTGGATCACGCATCTCCAGGTAGTTGTTACTGCTTCACAAGAGGAGTACAATGTGTGGAAAACCAATGAAAAACAGACATTTGAAGTAGATCGAGTGCCCAATAAATACACAAAAGTTCAAAATCCAAAGCCAAAAATCTCTGTGGCCACCTTCATTTCTGGGCGTTGTTGGCTGAGTCCTCCCTAGACCTGCCCAGCCTGAGCAGCTAGGTACCAACTCCCACCTCAGCCCAACTGGGATCTGAAAAGAGAGTGCTTGATCCCATTGGCAGTCTCAGAGCAATTGCAGAAAAGCATTGGGCTATTCTTGGACCTCAGTTCTAGCAAGTCCCTTTCACAGCATGTTGGTTCAGCTTCTGCCATCTCCATTCCTGCATTTCCTGATGTAATATGTCCAGGGCACAGATGACCTGCATACAGTTTCCACATGTATGAAAGCAGTTAAAACTTACACTTTAGGTTGCTTATAGACTTACAGGCTGCCTTGGGTGGAAGTTTCCACTGCTGTTGTTGCTGCACAAGCAGCCTGGCCTCCAACTTTAAGATGTGTGGAGGAAGGAAGACTTGCAAGAGGACATGACCGAGGTTATGTTGAGTGTTGGGAGAACTGAGCATCTGTGAATCCTGGTCTTGTCCTCTCTTCCCATCTGGCACAGGGTTGTAGAGTGTGAGCTATGCTGGGAGGGGGTTTCACCCCAGGAGACAAAGCCACTGGCTGCTGACTTTGGAAACGGTAAGATCAATCTGGCATGATGGCAGAGCTGGAGAGAGGACGGGCACAATGTGAAGGTTGGCAAAGAAGGACAAATAGAAAATGGCAGGTATCTGTAGTGCCTGGATGAAGGCGACTGTCAATGGCACCATGTACATGTAATGACTTTTAGGACTACTATGGTTTGGTCTTGTAGTGCTTGCAGGCTGCAGCCCACCCGAGAGGGCTTTGCACATGCTGAGCAGGACTCACATGCCCCTCCCCCCCCCGAAAAGGTGCTCTGAGCCCTACCTGGGCTGTGCTAGACTTGGGACCAGGACCCGGTAGATCCTGAATGTAAAGGAGGGTTAAAAAAGCACTCGGATAAATTCATTGATGAAAAGCCTCTCGACCGCTATAATATATATTTATTAAATACAAAAGCTTCTCTTCTTTGTCTGTAGAAGTTCTTGAGCTGCAAATAATTAGTGTCTGGGGAAGTATTACGGAGTACTGCTGCTAAATCTTCACCCTGTGTTTCTGCTGCTCCCTGGGCATCCCCTGTTGTCCATGGCCAGAGAAATACAACAGATGGAGAGCTCACAGGCTGGACCCAGAATGGGCTTTTTTAGGTAGAGCTCATGCTTTCACTTACCAAGAGTTGTTCACAGTCTGAGATCCTCCTTGAAATAATGCTTCTGAGATATTTGCTTCACTGCACTTCTTAGTTGTCTAGGAGAAGATAAGGTGTCTGCCTCGTCACTTTGGTAGCAGCACCTTTTATTGTGTGGATCGAGGAAAATAAAGCCTATTCTCTTTCTCTTTCATTGGAAATACTTTCAGGCTGGCAAATACAGAGAGGAGCTTAATGGGATTTTTTGCAGGCTCTGTATCAATTCTCTTCTAGGCCATTGGTGAATTGCCACAAAAGTGGTGATCGGGTAGATCACTGCTAGAAAGGCCAAGGTTTGCAGTTTCCTGAGCGTCCCGGAGCTGACCTATGCTATGGTTAGGCTGAGGTTTACTTTGCAAATTAGCAAGATGGTTTTCCACGTGCCCAATGTGTGTTTGTGTGTGGGAGTTTGAATTCATGTCAACTGGAAAGGATGGGAGAAGAAAATGCTTTGCCTCATGGTGGCACCAAATTCCTGGACCGGGCAAAGGTTCCACTGACCTTAGATGGGACCAAAGAGCTTCACAATAACAGTGGAGCTGAAAGGGAAGTGGGGGACCACCCACAAACCGTGAGATGTCCTATCATCAGATATAGGGAGGACATATAAACCTCCTGCATTAGGACAGAGGGAGCCTTTCAAGCCTAGCCAGAGTGCATCAAACTTCTGCCTCCTATGCCTGAGCCTTTGGGTGTTTTCCAGCATCAGCAGTGGTTGCATTACATCGTGCTGCCCCAGCTATTTCTGTCCTGCTTCTTCTCATCCCTCAGCTTTGCTGGATCAATGCCATCAAGGCCAGCAGATTTAACCCGGGCTGAGATGAACTCTTGAAACCACACACGTGCTGGGGTTGTCTCTCCTGCAGCCAGCAGAAGGTTTCCATCCGGAGAAATTAAGGGGGTGGTTATTTCACCAGTAACCTCTGTGTAAGAGCCTTCCTCAAGCCCACTGAGAGGCTGCATGCAAAAAGCTATCTGAGCGAGCAAGGCAATCCCTGTTTGCTCTGCAGCTCCTCTGCTCAGCTTCTTGGCTGCCTTTAATCCTGGTGCAACATCAGAGCCAGGATAACGTGGAATTCTGTGGTCTGTTAGTGGAAGTAAAGCCCAGGAAAAGGTCAGGCATAGCTGGCTTTAATGTGGGGGGGTTTTGTGTGCGTGCTGGAGAGCTGTGAGGGCCCAGCACACTCTTTAGCACAGACATGAGAAAACATCATATTGCTGCAACCACTGAAAGTCTTCATGAGCTCTCAACAGTGTTGCCGATACACCGCCCAGACATGCCCCCATGCCAGGCTGGTGGTGATACTGCATCCTTGGTCCAAAAAAAGGATGGACAAAACTCCCCAACAGTCCTTTAGCATTTCCTTTCATTTCTGCCGGCTTTCAGAGCTACCTATCTCAGAGCACTGAGGGTGCTGAGACTCCGCCCACTCAGGGGTCAGGATCCATGGCAGGAACTATTAGACCTTTTATGTAATTCAGTAAAGCGGTACACAGAGACTTCTAAAGAATTAATGAGCAGGTCAGCCCAATCTTCTGTCACGCTAGGGAGGTCACTCAGAGCAGGTATACTGCAAGGACACCATCCCTCCCATGTAAGAAATTGCTCCTCTCCAGCAAAATATGGGGGAAACTTTGCCTGGTGATGTCACCAGTGCTTGTGGGTGATGGAGCACGTCCTTGTCCCACGGAGAGGAGAGTTTCTGAGAGCACAGCTGTGTTACTCCAGCAAGAAACTGAGATGCTGCTTTCTCCACTGCTAAATGTCATGCCTGCACCTGTAGCATTGGAGGGGAGACGAGAGCACCCAGTAACATTGGCCAAATCGCTGCTAGAGCCATGTCAGCTTGGTATACCATGATTGGGCAAATCAAGATTGCTGTTCCTGATTGGTTGATGGTACCAGTACAGATTAGGGTGGTGGGAAACAGAGGGTGAAGGCTGTTTGTGTAGCTGTACTGTGCTTAGAAAGATCCCTCTGCATCTCCCCCAGTGCCCTGTTATGTCTCATTTTTGCACAGAGCAGACAACTGCTTGGAGAAGCCAACCAGCTCCTGTCCTCCCAGTGCAGAGCTCAGCAGTCAGGAAAGATATTAAATAAAAAGGGCTGGAACAAAAGTCAGGTGTAACCCAGGGAGTGAGAACCCACCCCAGGGAGTGAGACTTGTCTCCAGCAAACACCCATTTCCTCTGTGTAGCTGAGAACAAATCTCAAGTAGCATCAGCCAGCTCTTTCCTCAGACGAACATCTCCAAATACTGCAAATGAGGGTGGGAACAGAGCAGCTTGTTGAAAATGGAATAAATTAAGTACTAGATTAAGGCTGACTTGCTCATCTAGTTGATTTCCATAGGAAACAAGTCTTGTGTTGTCACACTGCCTGTCTCTTGAGATGTGTCACCTAATCACGGTAGTTTGTTAATCAAGTTCACCCCAAATTTTGACAAAACTGTAGCAAAGATATGAAGTTCTGAGACACTTCATAAAACCACACGAGTGTAGAAGAAAACTAGCACCCTGCAGCGCTAGCACACCTCCAGCTCCCATCAGACACCAGATAGCCCAGGTAGGGTGAGAAAACTGTTCCGAATGCTTTACCTACAGAGGAGGCTTCTTGGGGGCACTATGCCCTATAGACTGTTAAGAAATCTTATTGTTTGTAGTTTCATGGTTGTAAATGAGGCTTTTGTCAGCTCTGCTGCTTGCAGAGGGACTTCTATTATTACTTACGGCTTTGCTGTTCAGAGGGTGGGAACGTGGCATGGAGCAAAGTCACTTCACCTCCTGGCACCTCCAGGTTTTTGCTCATTCAGACTGCTTGGGGATGCACTGACTTTTATTTTATACCTGTCCAGCACCTAATGTACCACAGAACCACAGAATGGTTTGGGTTGGAAGGAACCCAAACCATCTAGCTTCAATCCCCCTGCCACGAACAGGGACAACTTCCACTAGAGCATGTTGCTCAAAGCCCTGTCCAACCTGGCCTTGAACACTGCCAGGGATGGAGCATCCACAGCTTCCCTGGGCAACCTGTTCGAGTGCCTCATCAGCCTCACTGTAAAGATTTTCTTCCTAGTATCTAGTCTAAATCTACTTTTTCATACGTGCATTAGTCTCCGCTTTGGCAAAGACCTGTAACCATGACTTCAGCTCGGGTGATAGCCTTGAGAGCACAGAGCATCCCATATGCTGAAGAACACCCAGCGAGTCAATATGCCACCAGAAAAAGAAGAGCAGTAGATGAAGCAGTGAACAGCCCCCGTGACTCAGTTTCCCCAGCTACAAAACATTTTTTCATGTGCAGCCAATGAGTCAGGGAGCATCTGTCCCCCTTTCATCCAGGCTATTACAGGGCTCATGTCTCCCAGCACTGCCTCATGCTGCCCTGAGGAACGTGATGGTGATTGCACCGAAGGCACCCTGGAAGGACAGAGCAGAGTCTCTGTGTAATTTGTACAGTCCCTGTTCAAGCAAAACACCCTCTGGGGAGTCATCAGAAGTGTCAGCAGGATAAAACAGGGATGGTGCCTTCTGATTTGAACCCACTTAATCTTGTTAGTCCCTGGACTGGGAGGCTGACCCCAGCCTCTCTGAAGGGCTGTCCTGAGTTTCTCCAGGACCACGAGAGATAAGAGGATAGTGTCAGGGCAGGCAGAGGGAGGATCTTTCTGACAATCCCAGCAAAAGAGTGCCTGCTGAGAAAAAAATCTTGCAGGATTATAACAACTTGCAGAAGCCCTGCTCCAGCCAACACTAATAGCACTGAAAGGAGAGAGACTGCACAGCTGAGGCCAGACTATTAGGGACCAGGAAAAGTAGAGGGTGAGACAGCCACTTATTAGGACGATTTAAGGACAGAGGGGAGTGTGGGACCTGCCTTTATTAAAGGCATTTTGATCTGGAGTCATAGGCACAAACTTGGGTGTCTGCAAGAGGCACATCACACCTTTCTGGTTCTCCTGCATGACCTTGGGAAAAGTCATGTCCTCCCTCTATGCCTCAGTTTCCCTCTGTGTGAAAAGGGGACAGCATTCTCCCCTCATCCATAGATATGCTGGGATTTGTGAGGGAATAACACAGTGTAAGAGCTCACTGGAATGTTTACTGGAACAGTGGCTGCGGTAAAGACTTTCTTTAATGAACATTTCTGTACAAAAAAACCTCAGGAGTGGATTAGTAATTAAATTATTGGACTGAGAATAGTCCAACATTCACATCTTACCTCTGCCATGCGTCATCTGGGTGGTGGCAGCTCATCTAGAGACTGTTTTAAAAGGAGGCATTTCATGGGACTTAGAAAGAGCCCAGATACCTAAATCCTTCCGAAACCACTTCAGGAACAAGCTCCCGTGTGCCACACACTCCAGTGTGTCCTCCAGTGTTAGGACAAATCACCTGACACCCCATAAGCTTCGTTTTGGGGCCCTGGCCCCAGCCTGCAGTGAGTGCAGTGCTGTTTCTTCTGTCCTCTGTCTTGAAGCAAGGCCTGTGGTCTTGTAGAGTCATGAAACAGAAAACTTGGAGGACCAAAACATGATCCAGTCCAATCTCCTTTGTAACGTGGCCCGGTTATTTCTATCTATCTGGAGCCAGTAACATAGGATTGGCCAGAGTATGAGTCTAGGGGATATGTATATCGTTCTATATGTGTCTACACACCTTCTCTTGGATCTTCAAGGAGTTGTTCTTGGTTTACAGTCTCTGTAGCTCCCTGGGCAATACAACCAAAGGATTAAACCTGCATCTGAGCTGAGGGCTAATGGCTTTGGTTCAGCTGCAGGTCTGGCAGAATCCAGATAGCTGAGAAGGTTGCTGCCTCCAGAATCTGACCCAAACCAGACCATGCCACAAATCTGCTCCAAAATTTGTGCATTCATTGTAAAAGACATCAACCTGAAGTCAACCACCATGTGCGGACCTTGCTCTGTCAATGACAGGGGTTGAGCAGCTTGTGAAGGAACAGGTCAGTGGTGACCCCACTGGCACCTTTTGGTCTGCTCAGCCCAGGCTAGCTGCGTTTCTCTGAGTCTGGGTGGGCAGAATCTGAGCTCTGATCTTGGCATAGTGCTGTGTGGACATGCAAGTGATCTCAGGACCAGCAAAGGGACTTCCAGTACAGCCCAGCACTGCCCAGGACACCACAGCTCCAAAGAGGAGAGTGTTGGGAGCATGTTCACGTGCTAAATCACCCTCAGTTTCAAATATAAGCTTTACTCCTCATTTCTTCTTATCGTGAGCCAGGTACCATGTGTAGACCCTGGCAAGACTGGACATTCATCTGTAGATAAAGAAGAGGCTGTGAACACCGTTTGGCCAATGTGCAAGTGCAGCACTTTGCCTAGATCAGCTCAGCCTGCTAGGCCTGGATTATGGTGAAATTACACCTGACCTCCCTGTGAAAGGATACTTTATTTGATTAATTATTGTGGCTGTTGAAAAATACTCCATTGCCGGTAGAGGCTGGTGCACAAAAGGAACTTGCCCTCCTCGGGAGGCTGTGCTGAGCGTTCTGCGACGAGCTGGGATCGGATGCCGCTGAGGTCCATTGTTCTGCTCTGGCTACTTGAAAGCACAGGGAGGGAGAAGAGGTCAGGTCTATTGTTCATCTTCTCTACCTGCCAGGCTTTTGGGGGGGATTGCAT